>NW_010404320.1:528-4608 GCF_000710305.1 Buceros rhinoceros silvestris | reverse complement strand
GGTGGGAAGTGATTATATCAATTGCACAAAAACAGCTCTACAAAATTTCAATACATAGAATCTAAGACCAGAGCTTGAAAAAGTTAAAAATTTTCAATGAACTGAAAATTCATTGCAAGCTGTAAGAATTTGTTATTTATAGAAAACCAACATATTTTCTCATTCTCAGAAATGGCCAGAGTGTATTTATGGAAACCTCATGAAGTAACGTTCTGCCTCTAGGCAGACACCTGGCACAGGAAATTGGAGCACGAATAGTTAACGTCTTCAAAGACTATAAACAGTTGAAAACTGTGTGCTGAATGTGAAGGTATTGAATAGAGGCGACATTTCTAATTTGGCTTACACTACATCGTTGCACAATTTTATTTTTTTGTTCAAATATAACGTGGTGGTTTGAGATTCTATTCTTTCTCCTGTTTATTGCTAATTTCATACTGGACACATGCCAATATTAGGTCTTGACCAATGTCTAAAAACACAACAGTTCATGTTCTTTTTCTTGGTGTTCTGATACCATTCCAAATTCTATTTTTGTTTATCTGTTTACCTCATGTGAAACTCCATTTTTCTTTTTGATCTGTTTCACTTAATTCCATCACCTGTCTTTTTCCTGATTCATTTATACTGGGACCTTAATTTTCAGTTTCATGTTCGTATACCAAAACGTCCACTGACAATAATGTCTTTTTTTCACCTTGAGGAGTCTTATTATTGTCCATATCATAATTTTCACATGCAACAAGAACATCTTGCAAGTTTGCTGCAGTTATTTTTCTTTTAGATAAAATTAATCAAGTCCAGTGACTAACTTCTACATTTAAATGGCTTAAACCAGGCCTTACTGTTTAACGTCTCACTAACAACCTGCCTCTTCCTTTATTTCTTCTGCCTTCTTGGAATTACTGTTCTGACAAAATCAAGCACAAAATACATATTACTATATTTCTTATGCTCTCTTAGTTCTCTTTTCACATCACTGAGGATTTCTCCTTTCAACACTGTACAGAATACTTTAAAGCGTTTCCAGGGAATTTGTTGTTCTGGCTTCAAGCTGAGTTTTTGACTCTCAATTGGGTTAAATCTCAAATTCAAGACAAGGCATTTCCCTTCCAGCATCTTGCTGGAGACTTACTAAATCCAGGTTCTTTTCTTCTTAATCTCCCCAAATATTGACTGTATCTAACTGTTTGCTAGGCATCTAAGGGACAAAAAAAATCATTAGAATGCTCCCGATGCAAAAAAAATGAATTGAGGAGTGGCCAAATCACATTAGTTAGTGCGGATGAAGAAATATCTCAATTCTTAGTGATTTTACAGGGCCTTATTGGAGTGAAATATTCCCTGAAGTCAATTGGACAATAAAAATAATGAGCTCAGTCACAGAATTTGACTATTATTTTATTCAAGGTAAACGAACATAAGAAAAAGAAACAGACTGCATCATTTAACTAGGAACAAACAGCCATGGGTAATGCTGGCTGAAATCAGTGTAACAGATAAATGTATAGATACATGTTTACATGCATACAGGTATTTGGACTAGAGGATCGTTGTAGATCCCCTTCAACTGAAAAAGTCCTATTCTATTCTCTATAAAATATGTATATTACAAATGATAAAAGAATTTCTATTTTGATATTTAACTATCAGTTATATAACAGTTATATAACAGAGTATAAACTGTTTATCATAGAATCATAGAATGCTTTGGGTTGGAAGGGGCCTTCAAAGGTCATCTGGTCCAACCCCTACAATGAGAAGGGACATCTTCAACCAGATCAGGTCATTCAGAGCCCCACGGTCCAACCTGACCTTGATTGTTTCCAGGGATGGGGCATCTACTATCCCTCTCTGGGCAAAACATGCCACTGTTTCAGCACCCTCACTGTAAAAACATTCTTCCTTATATCTAGTATAAATCCCCCCTCTTTTAGTTTAAAACCATCACCCCTTGTCCTGTTGCAACAGGCCCTGCTAAAAAGACTGTCCCCAACCTTCCTACAGCCCCTTTAAGTACCGGAAGGCCACAATAAGGTCTCCCCAGAGCCCTCTCTTCTCCAGGCTGAACTTCATGACAACTTTATGACAAAGAATATATATTGCACGTTTTCATGACTATTTGTAGAGACAAAATCTGGACCAAAGTCCAGTAAACAATCATTCCCAAACCAAAGTCCCAAAATTCTCCACAAACTGTAAAGCAGTGTTAGCACAATTTTTGCCGACACCCATCTACAAACCAAGTCCCACTTCTTCAAGGACAGAGCAATGGAGAAAATGCCAGTTCTCAAACCACTGAATAACTTCACCTATAAATTAACTGCTTTGCTGATTGATAGGTTTTTCACCCTTACTTCACACCTCAGTTCGTTTGGCTGAAATATTAGTGTATTTTATGGACCTGGAACTACAGGGATCTCTAGGTCTTCTGAACCTATAAGGCACAGTAGGCTCAATGGCAGAATGGGAATTAAGTCTTTGTCCATAACTGACTGAGACTTAAAAGCCAATCTACCACGTCTTGCCTTCCTTGTCCCCCTGCTCCCCCAAACTTCATTTTTTTATTAAGAATGATTCCATCATTGCAAAATGAGAGAAAACCCCACTCATTTGCTAACCTACTGATAATTGATTTGAAGTTCTGTCTCCGGCCTCTCTAGTTTCGACATTTTGTGCCAAGCATTGAATTCTTTTACAAACATCTGTCAGGTCATACATATGTCATTTGATAGTGAGACCACAGTGTATCAGCTAGAAACATGGCTCATGTGTCACCACAAAGATTACTAATGAAACCCTTTATTTCACCTACCTGTTTGTTAAATATCTCAGAATAAAATAGTCTCAGCGTCACCATTTTGCTGAACTTTAATTCTGTGTTCGAAGTCATTCTCATGGGCTTGAAAAGCTTTTGTGGAAGTTGGTCCCATTGCTATACTTATCTGCGATACGTGTCCAGCCCGAACACAGCAATTTGCTGTTGGATGTGCTTGTGATCAGCAGTGCACTGAAGTTTTGTTCTTGGTAGTCAAAATATGTGTGTCTGTTGCAGACATGCTTTACATTGCATCTTTGCTGTTCCTCACAATGGGAAAAAGAGCTATCCTGGCTAATGCTCTGTAAGTCTGTGCATGAGACTTCACACAGCAAGACAACTCAGCCGAAAGGTGCCTTATCTATCTAAGAGGTAGCATCTGGACATATTTGTAACTTCCTTTCGAAATTGCAGTGGAAGGCAGTGCTGTAGGGCACTTAAAATCTGAGAAAATGGGAGCTGGGGCTAGCAAGGAAGGCAAAGAGAAAAATTAGAAAGAAATCATAAAGAGCCAGATAGTGTTTATTTTGTACAGTGGGAGAAGGCTTCATTCTTCTTCTGCAAAAAATCAGCTGAGGTAGTTGTTCCTTTCTGGATAGAGCTGAATGCTGTTTCAGCTGTCCTTGTAAGGTAAACATCCACTAAACTAGTAATTGACCTAAAACAGTGTATTTTATAGATCTGGAGGGAAAACGTCTGGTGAATCTATCATTGGTTTTTAGGATTAATGATGCTAAGAAGCTTGCTGCTCGTTATCTGATTTAAAGTTTGTTCCCATTCGACTTGTAAGTTTCTGTGTCGCAGAGGCACCCGCAAACCCGACAGCAGCAGCTCTCCAAAACCCGTGGATTCAGTGCGATGGAATGTGCCCGGCACTGGCACTGACCCAGTCACTGGCCGGTTCGGTGTCGGTTGGGATGGTTCCCTGCGCAGCAGAGCGCTGAGCACTGCAGAGCACTCTCGAAGGCAGGTGAACCACAGCGTGCCCACCTCGCTGATACAAGGGGGAATCTCCCACTCAGACATACCCAGAGGGTCACTCACCAGCGCCGGCTGAGGGTCACTCCATCCCAGGGGACACACCCGGACAGTGTCCCCATCCGAGGGGAGTCCCGGGAAGTCTCCTCGACCCGCGCCCCGATCCGAGGGGACAGTCCCCGACGGCACTGCCTGCTGCCCCCAGGAGAGCCAGCTCCGCAGGGCTCTCCGGCAGGGCTCCCTGTGTCCCTGGGCAGGGTGAGCTGGGGTCACCGTCAGCCCCC
>NW_010404320.1:0-216 GCF_000710305.1 Buceros rhinoceros silvestris | reverse complement strand
CCGGGGGGGGGGGGAGCCCCCGGTGTCTGCCGGTGCTTCTGCAGGGACCGGCCCCTTGGGCAAGCTCCGGGCAAGCTGGCAGCGAGTGTTATCACAACTTTGCCCAACAATAACTGACCGAAATGTGAACAAATAAAAGGTATTCTTTCGTAGTACTTGTTAAAGCAGGTAACAGCCCTGGATGTCAGGCAGATCCTCCTGGGCAGTGGAATGCAG
>NW_010404319.1:35048-43159 GCF_000710305.1 Buceros rhinoceros silvestris | reverse complement strand
GAGGGAGGGAGGGAGGAAGGAAGGAAGGAATAGAAGAGGTGAAGAGGCAAACAAGAAAGGAAAATGTAATGGATTTACATCATCACCCTCCATAAATCTTGATCATGTCTTCCACAAGATCTAGAAAAATCACAATTTCACTCCAGGACAGGGATGTTCATTAGCCAAGTTCAAACCATATGAAAAATTACTGTGGGAAAATCATTCACAATTGATTTATGGCTAAATAAAGGGAAGTGGAATTGCCATGGCCAATCCACCACCTTTAAAATATCTTCCAATCTTGCACCCACACTAAAAGCTTTGCACAAAGCTGCTTCTGTCATTTGAGTACCCAAACACAAAGCATTAACCCAGCACATCCCATTAATCATCCCAGGCACCTAGAAATGAAAGCTTCAATAAAATGGAGAAAGGGGAAAAATGAATAATTTAGTAATTGATCTCTATCTGTAAAAATATACTATTCTAAAATAAACACTTCTCTCTTTACAAGCCTGAGAGAGTCCTTAACAATATTGGCACAAGGAACATGTGGACCCAGAGCAGAAGCAGAATATTTGGGAAAAGAAAAGGAAGGAAAAAATGATTACTCTCCTTCAAGGAACAATCTCTCAAAGCAGCAGCCATCCTTCTGACAGCGATAGGGAAACTAGGACCCACTGGGGAAAGAGCCATCTGTGTACAACCCTGAAAGAAGAAGGTCATGAAAGCCACTGAAATAAAAAACTCCACCTGTGTTATTCTTATTCTCATCCTACTGAGCAGTTCTCATCATGTTTCACTGTAAACTCATTTGTGTGTGCCCACACAATTGTTTCACATACACCTAAGTGGCTTTTGGGCAGCTAATCTAGCAATTAAATACACTGTTTTTTTCCAAAGCACAGAAACTAGAATCATTATGATATTACATATTAGAAAAGACATTCTAAAGTTGTGCAGTAGTTGAATGACACGGTAACAGCACAAGCACTAGACATTGCTATCAAAGGCTTTTTTTTTCTTTGTAAATGAGCACAGTGCACTGAATTATTAACTCCCCTTACAGAATGTAAACAGATTTCAGAAGAGGGATGAATCACAAAAAAATCAAGTAACAGTTTGAAAACTGGAGCATGAAGTAACTAAGTAACAATTCCTCTGAAAAGGCACATATGGCAGGAATTAGGCTTTTGCAGGACTGTGGCTGTTGACTATCCTCCTCCCCTCTTAAAATCTCACAGTTGACATGAAGCCTGAACCGTTAACATCACCTCCCCAATTAGTCATAATTAGTATCTTTTTGAACAACTGTGAAGTTTCATCTCACGCCCCTGTGGGCCTACACTACAGGATGAGAAGAAAGTAAGTTCCTGACCTCTTGTCTCCAACATAATCAGTATCTTCCATATTTCACAGAATCCCAGAAACACAGAATCATTTTGGTGGGAAGAGAACTTTAAGATCATCAAGGCCAACCATTAACCCAGCACTGCCAGGTTACCACTAAACTATGTCCCTCAGCAGTGCATTATGTAGCTTTTAAATACTTCCAGCGACGGTGACTCCACCACTTCCACAGTCAGCCTGTTCCTACGCTCCACAACCCCTTCTGTAAAGAAATTTTTCCTATTGTCCAGCCTAAACCACTGCTGGCACAACTTGAGGCCATTTCCTCTCAACCTGCTGGTTGTTACTTGGAAGAACAGACTGATCTCCACCTCACTACAACCTCCTTTTAGGTAGAGAACAATAAGGTTTTCCCTGAGCCTGTTTTCCTTCAAGCTAAATAACCCCAGTTCCCTCTGCCTCTCCTTGCAGGACTTCTGCTTTAGACTCTTCTCCAGCTTCATTGTCCTTCTCTGGACACCTCAATGTCCTTCTTGAAGTGAGGAGCCCAAAACTGGACACAGTACTCAAGGTGTGGCCTCACCAGTGCCGAGTACAGGGGGACAATTGCTTCCCTGCTCCTGCTGGCCACACTAGTGCTGATACAGGCCAGGATGCCATCAGCTTTCTTGGCCACCGGGGTGCACTGCTGTCTTATCTTCAGCTGGCTGTCAGACCAACACCCCAGGTCCTTTTCTGCTGCGCAGCTTTCAAGCCACTCTTCCACAAGCCTCTAGTGTTGGATGAGGTTGTTGTGACAGAAGTGCAGGACCTGACACTTGGCCTTGTTGAACATTGTATCACTGGCCTCAGCCCATCTCTGCCCAGATCCCTCTGTAGAGCCTCTCTTCCTTCAAGCAGATGGACGCAGTCACCTAACTTGGTGTCATCTACAAACTTACTGAGGGTGCACTCGATACCCTCATCCAGATCATTGATAAAGATGCTAAAGAGAACAGGCCCCAACACTGAGCTCTGGGGAACACCACCGGTGATCGGCTGCCAACTGGGTTGAACTGCATTCACAAGCACTCTCTGGGCTTGTTTTTTACCTAGCAAAGAGGACACCCATCCAAGCCACAAACAGCCAGTTTCTCCAGGAGAATGCTGTGGGAAACGGTGTCAAAGGGCTTACTAAAGCCTAAGTAGGCAACATCCGCAGTTTTCCCCCATCCACTAAGCAGATCACCTTATCATAAAAGGAGACAGGTTAGTCAAGCAGGACCTGCCTTTCATAAACTCATGCTGACTGGGCCTGATCACCTGGTTGTCCTGTACATGCTGCGTGATGTCACTCAAGGTTATCTGCTCCATAACCTTCCCCAGCACTGAGGTCAGACTGACAGGCCTGTAGTTCCTAGATCCTCCTTCCAGCCCTTCTTGTAGATGGATGTCACATTTGCTGACCTTCAGTCAACTGGGATCTCCCTGGTTAGCCAGGACTGCTGATAAATGACGGAAAGTGGCTTGGTGAGCACTTCTGCCAAGCTCCCTCAGTACCCTTGAGTGGATTTCACCCAGCCCCACAGACCTGTGCATGTCAAAGCAGTGCAATAGTTCACTGATCGTTTCCTCATGGATTATGGGGGCTTCGTTCCATTCCCTGTCTCTGTCTTCCAGCTCAAGGGCCAGACACTCAGAGAACAACTGGTCTTACTGTTAAAGACTGAGGCAAAGGCAGCATTCAGTACCTCAGCTTTTCCTCATCCTTGGTCACTATATTTTCCCCTGCATCCAGTAGAGGATGGAGATTCTCCTTAGACCTCCTTTTGCTGTTACTGTATTTATAGAAACATTTTGACTGTCTTTTATGGCAGATGAAGTTCTAGTTGGGCGTGGCCCTTCTAATTTTCTCCCTGCACAGCCTTAGGAGATCTTTGTAGTCTTCCTGAGTGACCTTCTTCCATAAGCCTTAGACTTTCCTTTTCTTCCTGAGTTCTCTATTTACCCAGGCCAGTATTCTACCCTGCTAGCTCGTCTTATGGCACACCAGCACAGCTCGTTCTTGTGTCTTAAAACCTCCCTCTTAAGGAACATCCAGCCTTCCTGGACTTCTTTGTCCTCAAGACTGCTTCCCAAGGCACTCTGTCAACCAGCTCCTAAACAGGCTGAAGTCCAAAGCGTCGGTTCTACTGACCCCCTCTCCTTACTTCCCCAAGAATTGAAAACTCTACCATTTCATCATCACTATGTCCAAGACATCTTCCAACCTTCACAGCACCCACAGCTTCACAGCCTTCCCTGGCTGGCTCCCTCACCAGCTGTGTAGGAAGTTGTCTTCCACACACTTGAGGAACCTCCTGGACTGTTTTCTCTCTGCTGTATTGTATTTCCATCAGACATCTGATAATTTGAGGCCTCCCATGACAACAAGTGCTAGTGATTTTAAGACGTCTCCCAGCTCCTCATAAAATACTTCATCTACTTTCTCATCCTGGTTGGGTGGCCTATAACAGACTCCCACCATGATATATGCCTTGCTGGCATTCCCCATAATTCTTGCCCATAAACACTTAGCCCTCTCATCACCATCATTATACTCAAGACAGTCAAAACGCTCCCTAACATACAGGGCCACTCCACCACCTCTCCTTCCTGGCCTATTCCCTCTGAAGAGTTTATAACCATCCAGCACGGTACTCCAGTGGCATCTTTTCTCCTCTATCTTTTTGTCCCTTTTCTGGCAGGAGTTTTCCCAAGCTTCTGAATGTTCTTGTCACCCTTTTCCCAATCCCTCTATTTCAGCCATATGCTTTTTGAGCTCAGGAGGTCAAAATTGCACAGTGTTCTAGCTGAGAGCACAGGCAAAGCTTTATATAAAAAGTAGTAAAATGCCATCCCAGTTACTCGATTTCTTAGTTGTCTTGAATGATACACAACCTAATATCACAGTTGGGTTTTGACTGTGGTTGCCATTTAAACAAGTGCCCCCACTGATCTCTCACACTTGTCTCCTCTGGATCCAGCAAGGCTGACTGTTCACACTCAGTCTTACTTTCTTTATTCACCACTGATCTTCATCCACCACTGTTCTGACCACGTGGTGGAAAACTTTAAATCCTCTGAAGGCATTCATAATTCTTACTGATACCAAACAGACTACATAAGTATTTCCACTACAGATTTTGCAACCTTATGACTTCAGCCCTCTCACAATACCAGCAATAAAAGGGTTAACAACAGGAATCTAGTTACTTTGCAGATGTCCAAAGCCCACCTTTGGTCTCTTTCTATCCCAGCAGATTACCTAAGCCTCTGCTTTTCCTCTCCATCCCAGCTTTCAGCCATAACAGTATTTTGCCTCTCACTCCACAACATTGGAGTTTCTGTAAGCTTTCGTCCAGACCTTTGTCAAAGGGCTGTCACTCACAGCATTTTGTTTCCAATTACTCATGACTTCTCCAACATGTTCTCTGTTCTAGGAGATCACTGAAACATCAGCTCTTATTGCAAAAAAAAAAAAAAAAAAAAAAAAAAAAAAAAAAAAAAAAAAAAAAAAAAAAAATTGCTGGTGCCATAATCTCTCTGCTACTCTACTATTGTTTTTAAATGAGATTTTTAAGTTGGTTGCCAAGTCCAGACATAAAGCATTACTTAAATATATCACTGGATTGACTAACTACATCCGTAACTGATGTAACCGTAACATCTGTAACTCACAGCCAAAGCTCTGTTTTCAGCAGAATTTATAGAAGAGATGTAAGCCTCAGATCACGGCTAAACCCAGCCACAAAGCAAGGTCATCTGGCATATGGGACCAATCGGTCCAGCAGCTGCTGCAGCACTCTGCAGTGTGTGCTCAAGTCATAGCAGTTCGCCAAACCATTTCTTCTCAGAGGGCTTTGCTAGCTCCAATACTGCCCTGCTCTCCTTTGCAGATTGGCTGTACACCCACACAGATTCGCTGGTGTTTCTGTATATTTGTGTACTTCTGGGAACCAGAACATATCCTGCTATTCTAGAAGTCCTTCAAGGGCTCTTCTTGTCTCAAAACCCTCCGGAATTTGAATTCCTAGTTTCAAAGGCCTAGCTGCCATGCAGCAATTCAAGATTTTGATAGGGGATGGGAACATGCAATACAGGAAGGATAGGAAAAATGAGGACACAGTGTCATCCATGATCTCTGCTGCATCAAGGTGTCAGCTCTGTCAAGGAGTTTTATTTAATCCTTCTGCTCTGAGGAAAGGACACCTGGATGCTGTGTACTGTTGAGGGTGAAAACTAGGAAAGACGAAGACAGAAGAACCTCACTGACTCAACCAGCATTTTGGAAGAAGAGGAAGAAAGAAAACCTAGCATGTATGGAATGGTCCAACTTCATTTCCATCATCTTGGAGAGTCAGAGACCAATGAAACCATACCAGAGACCAACATGACAGCAGGGTTATTGTAAGTGATAGCCATAATAAAAAATGCAATAAAATTACAAGGATGCACTGTTGTTATTACACTTCAGAAATTAAATTCCAGCAGTGAAAAAATCACAGGCATAAATATACTCTGAGATCTTTCAGACATCCCTTCCAACGACAGAATTGCTTCCTCAAGGCTCAGATCTTCCTTGCCTGAAATCAGAGCCTGAGTCCTTTCCAGCTTCAGCAGCCACAGGACCAGGACCTTGGCATCTTTGTCCCATGCGAGCGTTCACACACAGACATTAGGAGGAACTGCAGCCACTCTCCCCTGGATCCCTGTCCTGCATTTTGTTTCTTCAGGAGTTTGCAACGTTACCAAATGCCTCATTATTGAACCAAATGCCACCACACTGATTAAAACACAGCTCAAAAGTAAGCACTTCTTGTTTATTTATCCCAAAGTACGCAGCACACAGACCAAAAGGACAAGAATGACAACGCCTGTGCGTGTGCTTCTGCTTCTCCATCACAGCTGCATTTCATCATGTCATCCACCCTAGCATCACTGTCTCTGGGTTGAGAATGTAGCTCTGTTTCCAGCATGCTCCCCATTTGCCTGTCAGTTCAGCGTGTTGGGTGCTGAGTAACCCTCCTTCTTCCTTACACCGGCATCTCTAAAGCTTTAATATTCTGTTTGATCTGTTTGAGGCTCTGGGAGCAGTAAGCAATTTTATGTCTGGCTTATTAGCTAGGTAGGCAATACTCCCCAATAAATACATTCTGCAGCATTTCCTTTAGACCTCTTATCCATGTCATTGTTCGGCCTTTTTTTTTTAAGACTTTTTAAAAGTTTTCTAAGTTTGACTTCATGCATTCTGGCAAGTGGATATAATGCAAATAACCTGAGAGGAAATGTTATTTATAACATTACTGCACATAACACCCTCATTCTCCCCACCACACTTTTCCTCTACAAAAATATACAAGAGTAAACAGGCACTCCATAAAAAGCAACTCAGGCATCCAGTGTTAAAACTGAACAGCTATGAACTTAGCAGCAGCAAGTACAACCTCACCTTCTTGTGAATAATGCCTTCCTATTTAGTCTGGTTACAAGATGAGGCACCATACTGCGAAAACCATGCTGTGGTATCAGCTTTTCTCTACAGTCCTATACAAGTCAAGAAGATTGTGTACGTGGAGGCCAAACAACCCATTTGAAGGATTGCAAGAAAGCAAATATGCTTGAAGATTAGGGTGTTATAACAAAATATACAAATCAGAGTGAAAATCCTGAAGCATAGGCAGTGTAATGTGAAAAAAATGACATCCACATCAAAAGGCAGGATGTCACTGCACGTGAAAGGAAAGAAAAAAAAGTAATTACTTGAGCTGAACAGCACTGACCACCTTTCTGCCCAGACCCTGTGAGCAGAGAAGGTTCGCATCAGTTGTCTTCACAGTTTCTTTGGAGGTACTGATAAAGGGTAACAGTGTGACTTAAAATAGAAACATCTAATACTCAAGTCTCCTGCTCACCACAGATGACGCATATTCCTGCTTAACAACATGGGTTTTATCTTTGTGGAGACAGAATATTTTCAGAGTGCTTGGCCAAAAGTCCCAACAACCCTGCCACCAGGCTGAGAAGTGAAGAAGTACCCATCTGCTTGTTTTGTGTTGTCTCATGAAGAAAAGCTTTAGAAGAATTTTACAGGAAAGCCTTTAGAGAAAATAAAAATATTTATTTTTTTTCCTCTACCGAGGATTTCTGGGTTCACAATGACATTTGACGGAGCAGTTATTTAGCATGCTGTACACCATATTTCACTTACAACAACAGTGAGTTTTTTATTTCCCCAGAAGATGACAACAGGGTATATTTTTCACAGAAAGTTACTCTTTTTTTTTTCAAGGTTGGGGGGGTTTTTGTGGTGTTTTTTTTTTTTTTCCTTTTCTTTTAAAGGCTCACATGAGCTACATGAGTACGTTTGGATGGAAGGATCTATGGTGAGAGTGACACCGAGTCTGGAGGTACAAAACTTGTTTTCTATGATACGTTAAACATCCTACCATGGTCAAACAGACACACACAATAACATTTATATGACCAAAGGATCCACAACCACAGGTCTGCCATCTCCTCTAGAATTTGCTTCAGCAGCAGATTTCATAGTCATCGAGAGACGCCTGTAAGACAAAAGAATAAGGAACAAGCGTTAGCAGACACTTCTCCCATCCACAGCTTACTGCTCAACAGAATTTGCGAGAATCTTTAACATCTATCAAGGATGACTAATTCATATTCCTGTCCTGCACAGCTCTGTGATCAGCAGAGGAATGAGAGCTGATTTATCTGTGATCCAGGTGTACGGCAGGGGCGCA
>NW_010404319.1:16057-34916 GCF_000710305.1 Buceros rhinoceros silvestris | reverse complement strand
GAATATTCATGAACTCACCCCTCGGTACCCAAACCTATAAATGACTGAGGAGGTGAAGCAGCATCACACCTGTGGCTCACATTCAGCAAGGCCACCCTCCATTCAGAGCCCACAAAGTGGGTGTTTCTACCCACTGGTGCAGAGGTACCAACAGGATGCAGCATTACATTTTGTGATTACATTACTCATGTTGATAATGGCATGCTGGGGAAAGGTAAGACAGCGAGCGTGCATTTGCAATACACCACCTAGCTCACCCACTGGAACAGTAAAACCTTTTAAACAGACACAACAGCAAAAACAATTAAGGAAACTCCTTCAGTTCAGAACTACCTGGGGTGAGCACATGAACTGGCACACAAGCTGCCTGGAGGCCCTGGAGAGCAGTTGCTGAATTAGCAAGGATTGGAAAGACTAATTGGTGACTGTTTATCAAATAAAACACTAGCAATTCCACTGTACTCTAAGGGGGAGGGAAGAATAAAGCTATTTCAGGTGCCACCGGTGTGAACTTAGCATATTTCTGAGATATGTAAGACATATTCTTCCACTCTTTTAAGTGTCCATATGCAGACTAGACAGAGGCTGGCAGGAGGCGCGTCTTTAACTGCATTTATTTCAAGTGCCTCTGCTATTTCAAAGGACTGAAACACAAACAGTTGTCTAAAACAACATAGATGCATTTCGGAGAGGAGAAGGAGGAGAAGAATTTATCACTTTTGAGGTGGGAGGAAGGGATAGCAAATATGGTGCTAATTGATATAAAGCCTTCTCCTTCCTTGCTGCCCACTTGTCCCCAAAACCATAAACTCAAGAGCCTACTCTGCTGTGCCCTCTCAGTATGTTTGGCAGGTATCTCCTTCTCTGTCTCCCTTGCACTCTCTCTCTCCCTTGCTCTCTCTTCCCCCACCCTCCCCCAAAGGGACATGAAATGAGAAATTTTAGCAAGGTTTCTCTACAGAAGAGAGGCTTGGCTTCAAGCCCAGTACACAGATGTGGGAAGGAGTCTTCAAAGAGAGACTCCCTCAGCACCGCCCAAGGAAGTGGTACTTCTCACAGTCTGGAAGCAAGGCTTTCTGGGGCTCACCAACTCAAGCTCTCAAGCCCCGCCAGTAGTATGCAGGCCCTCAGAGACAATAAATGCCCAAGGAGGAAAAATACCTGCATGATGCCATGCTGAGTTTTTCTCAGCTTGAACTTCAGGCAAAAAGTGATCGCATTTTGAGAGGGATGGTTAAAAAAAATCCTGTAAACAACCAAAAACAAACCCTGAAAAAACTTGTGGCATCCCTGGATTTGGTATTTACTTTTTACATACCACGTCCAGTCATATGAATTAGCCAATTTATACTGAGTATTATTTGTAGTCTTTAGCTTCAGATAGATTACTTATTTTCAGCAAGAACTTGTAAACTCTTGCAACAGTTTATCAGTATAGTTGTACCAGCACAGACAATTTACACTAGCAAAAAAGCCCTTTGCAGGTGCAGTTTTACTTTTCCATGAGCACATTAAGTCGTCCAAGAAAAAAAAAACCCCTTTTCCCCCTGGTGTAACTTCATATACACTATGACTTTTGCTAGCATAGCAATGATGACAGAAATATAATAAATCCCTTCCTGACAGCAGTGCCAGCAAGACTAAAGCCTTCATCTCAATGAGATTGAACTAGTTCATATTCCAGCAAGCTTTTCCTTCCACAGCACAGTCCACCCTCCCCAGTTGCCTGGATTTGTCTTGCTTCCTGCCCATACTCTGGTAACCGTGGGTCTGCTAGACAACATTTACAGTATCAAGTATGCATATGAACTGCATGTTCACTAAGAACATTTAAAAGGTGTTTATTATATATGGTTTTAAAACAATATCTCTCCATCATGCAAACAGATGTTCCACAAATTCTGATGGGCCCTCAGCTCCAGCTTATGGCCAACTCTAACCCACTGCTTCGCATTGCAGTAGTAACACTGTCTCACATGGCTGCAATGTATGTTTCCTTTAATTATGTACTTTCCTCCTGTTTTAGAATGCACGACATAAATCAAATGCATCTAGTTTCCACAGCTGTCCTTCCACTTTGAACATATCAGGAGGTAAACCAGCCAACTCTTAACTGACTCTTTTTCTGTAATTAAGAGGGAATTTCTTACCATGCCCAGTGAAATCCAGAATATTTCAGTGCGCATGCCTGAAAAAGAGAAAAGAGTCTTTAAAAGACAGTCCTTCTCTCAAAGAAAGTCTAACTCTGAAAAGACTATTGCCAGCGTAATTCTATAGTTTGAGTTAAATAAATAAATACTTATCTGATTAATTGTTGCCTGGAATCCATTTGTGCTTGTATCTCTTGAGTTAGAGGCCATATTAAAAAAAGTGCACAGGAGATTTGAAATCTGAGGACAACCTAAAGCTTCATTCTAAGGCTCAGTGCACCCGTACTCCCCCATGGCATGGGTGAGACAGGTTTAGCCATCAGGCGTGACCGAGAGCAGTCTGTTGCAAACCAACATTATGTAAAGAGCCAACTAGAAAGCAACGTATTTAGCACATACACTGCACACTTTACATCGCCCCCAAAGAAAAGAAAACCAGGTGTTTGAATGTGCAGGTTTCATTCAGGTCAGCTGCATTTCAGTCTCTCTGAAAAGCTACAGCAAGTGCCTGGATACAAAGATGTTCACAATTTGGAGATTATTGCCAGATGTCAACATCACCGTTTTTCACATGTGGGTGACATATTAACGTACTGTGAAGAGCTATTAAGACAAAAAGACCCTGCAAAAGTATTAAAATATCTTTGCAACTTAGGACTTCACCCAGTACACACTTTCGTTCATCTCAGCTTTTTCTTTTTTTAAATTCTTCTGTCTCTCTCTTCTGCAAGGATACTCACTGAAATCCTTCTGTGAAAGTTCAAACTGATTTTTAAGAGTAGGAGCTTCTTTTGTCATGTGTTTAAGCAATACCCTGCCACAACATGGGTCTAATTACACAGGAGCAGCCAGAGAATGAGCATCCTATCATGCTCACAACTTAGAAGGTTTCATCCTCAGGCGAGTGCAAACAGCCATAGGACAAACACACACACACACACCCCCGCCCCCAGTTTCCCAAACTCTGGGGCTCCCCAGCTCCCAGCAATCTCTGGCATGGTGATTCTCTGAACCAGAACTGCACTTTTGCGTACAATAGCCCCCAAGGGAGTTTTCTGTAAGGGGTATGTCCAAACACTGCCATCAGCATGGGAACTTTTGGCATCTACAATATCCCAGGGCAATTTCACAGCTATAGAAAGCCCTTTTTGCTACTTTTAAAATTGTCATCTAACTATTCACTTGAGGCTGCCTGTCTCCCACGGTATGGGAGAGTGAATAGTAATTTTCTATTTGCTTTCTCCATGCCACTTGAGACTTGATAGACCTTTGTTTTCTTCCTACTCAGTCAGGAAGTTGAAAATTCCCAAGCTACTTTCCATATGGGAGGCGCTCCACATCTTTTGTCAACAATTCCTGTATCTTCTCCCCTTCTCTATTCAAGTGTGCCATGCATTTATAGCGTACCTTTTTGTTCACAATTCCTTTACGAACAATTCCTAGTGTTCAGTTCTTTTTTTTTAATTTTTTATTCCTACTGCACATTCAGCAATCATTTTTATACAATTATTATAACCCAAGGTTTTTTCCCAAGAGATGGTTTACATTCCATCACTCTGTATTTCAGTTTAGGATTGTTTCTCCTCCTCTGCCCTATTCTATATTCATCAACATTGAATTTCAACTGCCAGGTTGCCCTTCAGTCACTCTATATTGTGAGGCTTTTCTGCAGTCCCCCATTACATCCTCAGCTCAGCGATGCTGCTCGACTTGGTATTACCAGGAGGCTTCTTTGTCTCATCCTCCATGTCTTTCAGGACTATGCTAAACAGCAACAGACTCAATAGGGAGACCTCACTGGTCTCTCCACTCTCTTTTTAAAAGATGGTAACTTTTCCCCTAACCTTTATTCCTGAACAGAAATTATTATTAATCCATGTAAGGACCTTGCCCTTTATTCCATGGTAGCTTGATTTCATAAAAGGTTTTTGCAGAGGTATACATTAAAAAAGAAAAAAAAACTTAGAAATTTTTTTATTTGACTATAACACAAGCATAAATATTCTGAAGCTCAAAAATCTCTGCCACCGTCCAATTCTTCTTTAGACCAATTCTTACTCTTCACACACCAAGCTTTCAGCTTCTTCTTAAACTAACAGCACATGTATCTGTACCCTCCAACAACTTCCTTCTCCCCAGCCATAGGAGGTACCTGCCCTGTGTGGAGAATGTGTCCCTTGCCTTTGAAAAGGGCTTTTCTCACCATGTTTCCTTTAATCACAGCGAACTGCTTAAACAGGAGAGCCCATTCCTGTCCCTTGGGATTACCAGCGGTTATGGGCTGCAAATGCCTTATTTCTTCCAGGACCATTAAGCCAAGGTATATAGTAGGAGACACCAACTCTGCAGCTCTTTCCTGCAGAGTCCATCTGGAAAGAATTTTTTCCTATTGTTTCTTGTTTCAGAAAATCTGTAGCACTTTTCTCCATTCTCTACCCTTTTGTACACATTCATAGGTTGAACAATGGTGCATGTTCTTTTACTGACTAAGCTGTGTTTTCATTGCCATGTTTACACAAACCCTCTGGTTTTGAATGTCATTCAAACAACGCAACACCACATATGGTTTCCCAGTGTTCAAGAGTAGCCCAAAATTCCCAATTTAGACTCTGAGGCACACCAAATAAAAAGGAATGTGATGCATATGTTCCCAGATCTAGCTCAGCAAATGTAGGCTAAAGGAAGCAAAAAACAAAATAAGAGTAACCCTGGTTACTTAATATTATAGCGGATGAATAAGTATAATCTTGTAAATAAAAATAATTGTCTCAAATATAAAGCCAATAACCCTTCAGGAGACTACACTTGATGAATACCTTTGAGAATAATAAAGGAGGCAATTCTTATTGCATGCATGTACTTTTCACCAGAGGAACCCGGTATCAGAATTTTAATTCAAATTACCCGGATAAAGCTGGCTACCCTGAATTGGCAAACAAAACACACAGGTATGGCAAAGAACAAAACCAAAAGAACTGTGTTTCAGACAGCAATCCAGCCTCAACCAAGCACAACTCCAGGATCACCAGAACAATGCATGGGGCAATGGCTGTGCTACAGCCTTAGGAACAGCTTCTTTAGGAACAGGACCTCTGCCACACTAAGTACGGGCCCATGGCACACACCAGCCCTGACATGGCTGGATGGTCCCTGCCGTGCAGTGCAGTGGATGGAAAGGTGTCTGCTCAGGTCCTGCATGGCTCTTTACCGAGGTATGGCACCAGAAGTAGTAAATAATTGCTCCAAAGCAATAAAGAGTCAAAAAAAGTAAAACTTGAAGAAAACAGATATCGGTAAGATTCTGATTCTGCTTTCTTCAGCACAGTTCTGCCCATTGCAACACAACCTTACAGCACAGAAGTAGCTGGTACTTTTGGTGACTGGTCAACATGAGTTAAAGGATGCACCTATTCATTACACACACCCTCTAGACTTCCGCAGGGCACCCAGTGGACACCCCAATCTTCCCTTTTCAAGGACATAAACAGTCAACCCCCTGTCAGCCCGGACATGACTGCACCTCCTGCAGCACACAGTGCTTCCCTAGGACGTAGTGCAGCAGAGAGCAGATTCAGCCCAGCTCATTCACCATTTAAAAATTAATGGCAAATGCAGCCTCTCTAGCTGCAGATAAGTCACCCCAGAGACCTCTGAAAACTAATGTCAGCCCTCCAACTCCTGTTCCTATTACAGCGTTAATCTTCAAGGTTCATCCATGCACCAGGAAATGCCTAAAGTGGCCTGTTAGCCCTACCAAAGGACTTATTTTCACTCAGATCACATACACAGAAAGGTAAAGGTAAATGTAACACACCACACGCACAGTCCACTATCAAAGAATGACTTAGAAGTGACACATTTTTAATATCACATACTTATTTACTGATGCCTGCCTTAGTAGGCATATGTAACCTAATACTGTATTTTACTGATATTGCAGATGGTATAACCAATCCCCTAAACTCTCTACACTCTCAAAGGATTAGTGTGATGTGTAGCACACTTTTAGCTTACAAAGCACTACTTTAGTGTGTAGGGTTATTGATTTAACTTAGAAATTCTGCTATACAGTGTAGTTTTACTGATTTATCTTTTACAGTAGTGTAAGAATATCATTTCTCCCCTAAAAACTTTGACACACTTCATTATCTAATACAAAATATTGCTCCAGGTAGGATTTCAAAGCAAGCATTCAGTTATCAAAATTACGGTTTTTTAAAAAAATTCTCTGTCTTGCAGTGCTCCTCCCTTTTTACTCGTGTTTTTTACAAAATGAACCTGGCATACTCCTAAGCTTTCCAGGTATTTCTCAGAGAAGTACCCACAGTTATCTAGCAGCATACCCCCTTACCCTCTTCCAGCATCAGACTTCTGGGTCAGATCTTTTTTGATATAGAGCAGATGATACTGACACAGAGGGAAGAGTTTTTCCCCACATCTTGAA
This sequence comes from Buceros rhinoceros silvestris, assembly GCF_000710305.1. Lineage (NCBI taxonomy): Eukaryota > Metazoa > Chordata > Aves > Bucerotiformes > Bucerotidae > Buceros > Buceros rhinoceros. Next base: position 28,322 of record NW_010404319.1, on the reverse strand, counting down.
TATTTCCCAAACATACTCTCCTCTTGAATGCTGCAAGAATCTCCTGTGCGCCATCCCCAGTCCCAGTTCACACAGTTCCAGCACATATGGAAAGCTGTATCTGAATAGTGCATACAAACGATAAGATAATCTAGGAATATTGCTAAGAGCTTATTTTGAAAGCACATTTTATAAAAAGAACCACCAGAACCACCATCAGTGGCATTCTTTTCTAGCTCCACCTTATGATCAGCTGTCTCTGCAGCCACAAAACTCTCTAACTCCTGCCTTCTGCCCTGCACCGTTCTTTTTTTGCTCCTCTTATTTGTTCGTGCAAGTATATTCTCTTCTGTTAACTATTCTACATGTTTAAATCCTCCTTTATTTTGCTATGTTAATCACTCTACCCCCATCTTTAATTTCTCTATTAAATGGGATATGGAATGTACTTCAATTTTACCTTGTGATGACTTCACATGGCACAAGCCGTTATCAAAAAGAAGCCTAGAGTCTAATGACAATACCTATATATTCCCCTCTCTTTTCTTGCAGATACAGAGTTAATAGATAGGTATATCTGTCAAAAAGCTGAATCCTGAAGTATACCAGCTCACCGTATTTTTGTACGTTCAATGAATTACAGTCTTCAACAGTTTTAACCCAAAACCTACATATTGCCTATTGCCAGTAGCCAGTGGTATGACACCAGCTTACACTTACAAATCAGTTGCTGTACATCTGTTGATTCATATTAACTGGCCACATGTAAATTTTTTTGGCCTATGGCAAATGCAGGATAATTTGCATTAGCTTAAAAAAAGTCTTGCCTCAAGGAAAGAACACAGTTGTATCTCACTCCAACACCACTAGGAAATAGTCAATGACAGGTAAGAGTGACACAAAAGTATTACTTTAGTCTCAGATATTTTACCTTATTTTAGAGTGTTTTCACACCTTCACACTTTAAGATAATTTATCATAATATCTGGACACTCCTAAACTCTTAGAGTGCTAATAAATACATTTTTAAGTTTATATTTAAACCTCTATTCTGCTAAGGTGAATAAAGCACTGTGACTTCAAAAGGTACATAGATCATAGACAAATCGGTCTCGCAACCAAAACTCTCTCTCTCACAAAATGATAAATTGTGCCATTCCAGCAGCTATTTAGACCTCACTGCCTGAACTCATGCTGACCCGAAACATACCCATTCCTTCATTATCCCAAGCTTTGTGCCGTGTGTGGCATCAAACAACTCATCTTCTTCCTGCTTACAACACCTCCAGCAATAGCATTCTTTTCAAAGACAAAATAGAAAAAGGCAGACTATTTAAAATGGACTGATGTTTACAAAGTTAAAACAAAACAGAACAGCATGCCCAACTCTGTTCTGTATTTTTCAGCAGTGCAACATCCTGCGCTGGCCTCAGCCAGCTGGGCTCTGTGACCCTCTGCGTGATCCCTTGAGAGTGCTCCCATTTTATCAAGCAATGAACTCTTTGGCCTCAAAGCCAGCAAGAAGTTTGTCACTGACTTCATCTGGGAACAGGAACTGGCTCAATCATAAGAAACCTTGAGCTAAATAAAGCAGCAAGAAAAGGCACGGGCAGGAGGAGGGGGTGTCAGCGCAGAGTACCATGGGGCACAGCTCTGGTTGTTACCAAGGTTACTTGATACTTCCCCTTGTAAAATTTTTTTCAGCTGCCAATAACTGCAAAATGTTGACCCCTCTGAGTGGAAATCTGGGGTGGAAATGTGTTGAATATATGCTGCAACCCTATTTGGGTGGAGGAAAATATTTCTAGAGGTAATATTGTAGGCAGGTTTGAGAAAGAAGTTACAGGGGAAGTTTTGGAGGAGGAAAGCTCTTTTTCAAGAAAGGCTCCCCACCATCTCCCTGCTTCAGGTCTGACAATAAGTATGATGCATCAAAATTTTGCCCTTTGTGTTAGAAAGGTGTCTAAACAAAAACCTACCTGAATTTGGACAAGGTTTAAGTCCTCAAACAGAACAGAAAAGGAAAACTCTAGTTCAAAAACAATCAGTAAAGATGTATTCAATTTTTAGCTGTTTAGCTGATTGCTTAGGCAATTTCAGCCATTCCCTCAAGGGTCCCAACCCAGCAGATCTGCTCCAGCCTGGGGCTGAGTGGGACTTTTGTTGGAACTGCAATTCCAGTGTGCTGAATGCTGCCAGATCCCCAGACCTCTAAAACAAAGGTGTGGATACTCTTTTTGCCCATAAGTGTTTTCCCAGCCAACATCCCCTGTTTGGTCCAGGGACCATGGAAGAGAAAGTTTTCAGAACCAAATCTAGTAGAGACAAAAGTATTGGGCTTGGGAAGTTTAGGCAGAAATAAAGGAGGACAAAGTATGTAGGTGGAGAAATACCTCCCTAAGCTCCTAATGGCTGGCCTGAAGAGGCTGAAATAGAAATGGAAGAGAAATAGCATCTGAGAGTCAGTGAGACAGATCATTCACAAGCCCAGCACTGAAATTTGGCTAAGAAAACCGTGGCAAAGAGTCAATACGGTGTGGAAAAATGGGCAAAAGTCACAGCTTTGATGATCTTAGATGCAGAAGAAATGCTGAGTCTATGTCCAAGAGGTGCCAGCTGGCTGAGGAAAGAAGCTCAGACCTGATGTTCAGTGGGAACAAACCAATGTGGCAGAAAACACCAAAGTCCAAGCAGAGATAAATCAGAAGAAATACTATGATCAGGGGACTTGGTGTGTCTAAGCCCAAAACAGAGACTTCTGTCAAATATCTGTGAAGTGAATTGTAAAGCAGATTGATGCTCCTTCATGCCAGACTGTGGGGCAGATGCTTGGTAGCCACCAGTTATCTGCTAGTCCAAGTGCCCCTGCTTGGTGTGATGCACAAGGAAGAGCTGCAGTCTGTCCAACAACTCACAAAAGTGCATGCTTCACACCACGTTGTTAATTTGGTTTTTGTTAAAAGTGAGTTGGCAGAGAGCAACTTCTTCCCTTGTGCCTCTCACATTCCCATGTCCATTCATGTAGGTTTATTTTAAAAGACTAGATTTGTGTTACCTACAGCTGGACCTGTTTCTAAGGTGCCTCACCCCATACTCATCTACCTCCACTTGAAGATCAAAGAGAGTTAGGAAGTTCTGTTGTCTTTCGCTTGCTGGGAAATGTGTATGTTGTCCTTGCATAAAGTCCTTGCACTGCGGAGGAGACAAGAAAAGGGATATTTTACATGCTTGAGAAATAGTTATGGCCACATTTAACAGCACAGCCACCTTTCCCTCAAAGAGGTGTTTAATCCTAATGTCATAGAGAATGATCACTAGCTCACTAAGGTAAAAGCTGATCTGAGCAGCCTCATTGACTTAGGACAGCATTTCTTCTCATGAATGAACACAGACAGTATTGTTTCGGGATTCGTCCATGAATTTATTCAAAACATAGTGATTTCAAGCTTTGCATGGCACTTTCCGTCAGTTTCTTTAAAAAACTTTGCTAAATAAAATTTCTAAGCATCATTACAGATAAGAAAAACAGAGTCCCAAGAGAAGATTATTTGTCCCAGTTCCCCATGCAACCCAGGAAGTGAGTTGGAAGAGAAGAGTGGTGCAATATAACCTGCAGCACAAGCCACCTGTATGGGAACAAACAACCCAGATCCAAGATTATGTAGTTCATGGTGACGCTTGCCCTTCAGTAAAAGGACTGAAAAAAATCTTGATCACTGTCATAGTTCATGAACTTGCACAAAACTTTCCAGTTCAAAGCACAAAATAAATCTGGCATATCTGGGAACATGACCTCGTCTCACCTGCTGCTCTGAGAACTACCAGGTCATTTGTTTCCTGGAAGGATCGTTCCATTCAGACTCTAGCACTGTTTTCTTCCCAGTGCTACGCTAGTTGCATGGTTGACAAAAGGAAAGCCAGCTCTTGCTAAACCTGTATTATCTCAGAAGTTTAATTGCCTCCAGGGGAGATTCTTGTATTTCCAATTACTCCTCCTTCCCCCTTCAGATACTGCTTCTTGATATTTCCTGTTCAGCACAGATGGACTGGTTTTTGCACAGGGGTTGGGCCAGCACAAGCCGCTTAGCTGGACAGTTTGAAGAAAAGTTTTAGAACACCTTTTTCAGAAGAACAAACACTGACTTATGTTTGGACATGTCACTTGTGCGATGAGCTATTCTGCAAGACAACCATGATTTCACTGCCTCACTCTGATCAGCCACATTAATATTTGAATACTGGATGACAACAGTTCAAGATTAATTCCAGTAAGTTATTCAAGCCTGGAGGTTCGGATTTCCAAGCAAAAACATGTGGGCTAGGCTATGGCATTTCACCACAGCCCCAAGGAAGTGCAGTGGGAAGTCACCCAGCCCCAAGAGGGTCAGAATAGCTTGTACCTTTGTAAAACAATCCCTCTTCCTGCTTCTCTGTATCCAGGACACTTCACCGCATGAGATTATATGCCAGGGGCCTTTTCTTGTTCCCAGCCAGCACTGCCAAACAGTATCCTTACAAAAGGGGTTGTGGACATACTCAACCTTCTGTCTCCACTGGAGAAAGATGCATCATTTATTTACCCAGGGAAGCAAAAAAGGTTGTTCTCAGACAAGCTTTCCTTGCAAGACCAGGATATGTTTCTATGACTGACCAAGTTGGGACCAGTTTGGTCCTCGCCATTTATTTCAGTTCCACACTCCTTACCTAAGAGTCTTGAAGCTGAGAAGGGCTTGAGAACATGACAGTGTGAGAAGAGATGCTGTCAAAACAAAAGCATGAAGGCCTATGCAGTGAAGAGTCTCTTGAGAATGCTTTCTGCCACAAGGACAAACGGTTTTCCTTGGACTGGTACTGATGCTCATGGAACGTGAAACTGATGCCCAGGAGCATTACTGGAAAGCCAGGGCAGAGGGTTTCTGCCAGTCAGCAACTAACCCTCTGCAGAAGGAGAGCCAAGGAGTGCCCGCCTCCTACTGCTAAATCTCTTCTAGGGTCTGAGGAATATACACAGCAGTGATGTTATTTTAAATATTACAATTTTTTTTCCTGAAATCACCATTATACACAAATTTTTCTTCTACCATTTTTTTTAAAAGTAAGGAAGGAGAAGTAGCCGACTTTTCAGAAATGCCCGGCAACCCCAGCTCAACCACAGCAAGATCTAAGGGTATACTTTCAGTATGCAGAAGTCCACTAAAGTCAGGACTGTAAGATATTATTTGCTGATTCCCACCTTTGAAATGGAAGTTCAGAACTAGCAAAAAGAAAATCTCTCTGCTATGATATTCAGTGCTACCAAACCACTAAGACTTCCACTCCATGAGGTCTTAAATACATGGATTCAGCTATTATTGTCTGGCTGTCTTGAAACCCACTGCCTAACATCTTCACATAACAAATGTTGGGGTCATCCTAATTAAGAGATAAGCAAAGGGGTACAGACCGAATTCTTTAATCTGCTGAACACTAGTTCAACAACTGAACACATGTTTATGCTAGCCAGAAGTTTGTACAGAAATCACCTTGAAACATACGGCTTTCAGGGTACAATAAAGCAATTATTAAAAGTAGCTGCAAGTATTCCACTGGTCTGTACTCGAAATCAGAAAAGTTTTTAAAATAACTAAGAAGAGCATGAGAGTGTTTCTTAGGCTAAATATAAACAGTACAAAACATTGATCTTTTAGGCTCTCTGGAACAAAAAATTCCAAATTTAAAGTCCTCTTCTCCTTCCTTCCATGACCAGGGCGGAGACAGGAGACATTTACAATGATGTGTAGTAAAGTCAATTTTTTCCATTGCTTTGCAGTCACATATGCCTTTGTAAAATCTACAGAAAAACGCTGCCAGTGGAAAGACACAGCAAGTTTCTGGTCAATGCCTTTTATTCTGAGCTATTTTACACCAGCACGAGCGTGAAACAGGCTCACCCTGCTCTCATGGATCGTTACAAAAGTCCAGGTCAACAAAGATCAGGCTCCTTGTCTAAACTGTCAGTTGTGACCCTGATGCTGGGATTACTTCTTTCAGTCTCAGGCCTCTCCTGTTCCTCTCCCTTTCTGCTAAGGACGCACTGAGCAGAAGCAGTCAAGATTCACCACCTTCTTCTGGCTACCACCTTCTGCTGGCTGAGGGGCCGGGAGCCGAGAGCCCTGCTTACCTGATGCCAGGCTACTAAGCAGTGCCCAGTGCCACGAGGATTTGCGGGGTTGCAAATACCCCCGCCTTTGAAACACACAGCGCTACACTGTCAAAGAGACTGCTGGAAGTGATTCAGTGCTGCTGCCTGTTGAGACTATCAGAATTCGTGTTTGGCTTGTGTCTGCTGGCTGCCACAACCATCCAGAGATTTCCGCTGGGTTTGAAAAGCACCCCTTTCACACCTATCAGCCAGCAGCCGAGGTTACTGCAGCAAATCATCCATGTTGCAGAGACAAGTTTTACACAGCTATGTTACTCAAGATCACCAATACATCCAGAAACTGGGGGAAGAAAAATAAAAAAAAAAAAGCAAGGAAAAAAAAAGGAAGAAGTAAAAAAAACCTTAAACCTCCAAACCAGAAAACTATCTTCACCTTCTTCACCTTTAGGATGGTCATTTTAGAGGCTCCTTTTTAAAAGCAGCAAGCTCACGATCGCAGCCTGAGATATAGACAGCGTTGAGACAACGGGTTTGCTCCAAATTCAATATAACTAATATTTACCAGAGGAGGAAAAGGGTTCAGAATATAAAGCAGGTGAAGCAAAAGCGTTGTGCTTTGTGTTGGAAACACCTGTGAGGTGGGACACATATGGAGGATGTGCTGCTGACTACTAAAGAGCAGACAGAAAGAAGAAGGGGCTTGGAATACAGCTGGAGTGAAGCACTGCCTACTGCCATGAGCTGGCTCCTGAGACTGCGGAACTGCTACGGCCATGGTCCAAAGCAAACGGTGTCAGGCCGGGCTGAGCTTAGTCCTCACAGCTTCACAGAAAAGGGAAGAGAGGGTCTGGTGCTGTCCCATTTGACCTCCATCCTTCCCAGTTTTCAGCCTACACCTCCTGGCAAAGAGGTGTGAGCAAACATTTGCAAAATTGTTGCTAGTCACCCTGCTCAGGCTTCCTTCAGCCTGAACTAAAGCACGGCAGAGACATGATCACTCCGAGCAGGTTGTGAATGAAGGACCAAAAAGAGAAAGGAGGGGGGGAAAAAAAAAAAAGACGTATCTAAACTACAGGAGGGAAGGCAGTGAGCCAACTTAATGAGTTTGGGTTTTTTTCCCCTAAAATTCTGCATAAGAATCGTAATGAGCTAATGAGATATTCCAGAAAAACAGCTGAAAAGGTCTGGTTTTACAGTCTCTACTCTGTAGTATTTTTTCTTAAAATAAAATTTGCTTTAATAAATTATTAAATTTAGATATAATAAGTTATTGAAGAAACAATGTGTTAAACATTTGCATAAAGCAAACAGTGTTCTTCCAGAGATGATACACCTGAGGGCCAGCTGGGAGCTGTGTGTGACAATTCTGACACTTCCAGAGAGGGTGGGAATGAGGGCAGACAGTAACTTGCTTTGGGTAGCTTTCAAAGAAAATTTAACTCCATTCCTCTTTCACTGCTCCACATAGGGTTTCTCCCCTCCATGCCCAAATGCAGACCCCCAGCTTGTTTAGGTCCTGATCCTAGCTGCCCATATGTGTAGTCAAGTCCCCTGACAGTCAATAAAGGCATGAATTAATAAACAGATAATTAGACCTAAGTATTTTCACGATCCCATTCTACTCTAGCTATTGCTGCACTAATCCATGCACAAGTGGCCTTAAAGCATAGATGATTAACACTGCCTGAAAACAGACAGGCTACTTCTGTACATCACAGCAGCTGAGCATCTGAAGATGCTGTATCCTTTCACATTAACTGAGGCTCCTACTAATCAGAAGCCCTATTGGAAATGCCACTTGATTGGTTTGTAAGTCAAGGAGAAGAGCCTTATTTATTACTAAAGCAAAATTTCTCATTAAACCGTATTTTTCAGTAAACCTGGGACAAGTTGATCTCCACGGCTTTTTAGTTTGTTCGCTTACACTCTTAAGCAGCACACCAAATGTTTCCCGAAGCTGGTTGGGAAAGGCATGTAGAGCCTTTTTACCTACCTCTCATTTTCACTAGTATAATGAAGATGGGGATATAACCATTTAGGGGAAAAGTGAACTAAAATTTCCCCATTCTTCACATTCTTACAAAACTCTATTTTGGGGGTAGTTCCTTTCTCTGAGCTGCTCTCAGAGACCTCCTTAGAACAGATACTAATACTCAAAGAGGTCTGGATAGTGAGAGGTCACATAACACAATGACTGCAGACAATCAGATCTGCAGAGTTACTGAGACAGCAGCCTGTTTGTCACTGTGTCACAGGAGCTTAAAGCACATAAACAAAATCAATTCCAAGTCCAGAATCCCAAATAAATATATCAGTTATATACACTGATGACAGAGAAGGAAGCAGTTTTTCCCTGAAGCCACTCAGATTTACATCAACAGAGAACACAGTAACCTACTGTTTCCAACCACTTTAGAATGTCAAAGGCAAAACATGAATTGACCGTGTTACACCGTAACACAGACTTAATAAATGCAACCACCATCAGTATCACAGTCCTATCCTACCTAGCACTGGTCCAGCCTTCCCCTTTGAATTTATTATTGAGGAGAAAAACAAAACGTGAAGGTGTTCATCTGCTTGTCTTTGAACTCAGTTGGTGAATCAGCATTCACCAGCAGGTAAGTCAGTACAAAACCACTTCTGTGCATGGTTCTAGCCCATGATGTTCCAGCAAACTTTCTGCAGAAACTGGTAAGAGTTGTGTCTGTGTAAGAAAGAGTTCAGCCAGGTGCTGTGAGGATTATGGAGTACAACACCTATTCTATTAGAAACAAATTAGCTCATTTACATTTTAATTCTGTGGAACAAGCCACTCTCAACAGGGCAGTTTGCTAGTGTTACTGCAGATGCACAGAAGTTATAATTTTCACCATAAATGCACATTACAATAAAAATCTCATCAGAGAAGCCAGAGAACCAATAGGCATATTAGAGAAAATGCCTGTCTGGGAGGTTCCTCCAGATCTTCATGCACACAGCCTCTTTGTATCTTGCAGTAGTTTGTTGCATAGCTGAATACCACAAGAAATGTCATTACTCAGAATGGAAATCAGGACAGAAAATACTGTACTTTTCATTAACCCTTTGAAATGATTAATACCATACAGACTGAAATCATGCCAAAATATTTAAAGCCATAAATAATTTAACAGAACAAGCTGAAATAAATACATTACAATAACTACAGAATGTACTGATTCTCCTCTCTGTTATTTAGGGTTTCATTTCTGTGATTCTTGTAGTCCTTAAAACAAGAACCTTCCATCCCTGACTAGATCAGAGGATGGAAAGGCAAACTCCACTATGTTAAGTGCTGCAGTGCACCAAAATACCATTTTGAATTTTTTTCTCTCTTAGCAAATACTGCAGTCAGAGCTGGGTCAAAGTCTGCTTAGGGGATGAGGACATTGGTTTTACTGTATGTCTTTTAGATTTGTTGTGATCTTAATATTGCTCATGAGATATTCAGGTAATATTTGGCAAATAAGTACGGCTCAGTAAAAACCACCCAAAGGTCTCAATTATAGAAATGCCTTGGAATATAGTCTTTTTAGGTTATGATTTCCTGCAGTGACAATCACAAGTTTGGTGTGCTAGCTCTTATGACAGAGAGACAGAGTCCTCATTTCAAGCTGCTGCTCTTAGACAAGGAAGGAACATAAAGGCTTTCATTTCCGAGGAGACAGACCTACTCACTAGGTCAAAAGCTATTCTGAGGTAGATTTTTCTTCACTATTTCTTCCTGGGCTCATATCACTTTATACAGAATGTTCATGGAAGCCAAATCAGAAAAATTCCAAGTCACTCTCACTCTACGACCATCATCATTATTGTTTTCATGATGGAAGAGCTTCAGAATAACAGAGCATCACAGGAGAACCTACAACTCTGTAGTGAGACCATTCCCAAAGTGGGGTGAGAGATGGTTTTGAACAAAGTGAAGATCTGAGCCGAGGCCAAGCACAATCCATATCAGGTCTCTGGGATCTCCAGTGGTAGGGTGCAACAAGCACCATTTCCTTCTTTCTTCTCTCCCCTTCACATCTATGACTCCAGTCCTTTGATTTTCCTTAGAAAACCTCAGATGTTTCCTTAGGGTTTCCTTAGGGCTGAGTCCATTTGTTATATACAAGTCATTTCTGTAAAATGTTTTCTTCCAAGTTCTTCACAAAACAAAAAACTAACAAACCCTTCTCCCACAACCCTCACCTCTGCCACCCTAAAAGAAGAGGGCTAAAATGACATTATCCACTAATTCAGCATTCATTATATATTAAAAAGCGTGATGGCATCCAAATTACTATCAAGAAGCAGTGAATGGTGAAAAAGGAGTGGCCTGATGAAATATTTTCTTAGATTCAAATTTTCATATGTAAACAGAGAGTATGGATTTAACACTTCTACCCACAAACTGTGTAATTATGCTATTGTCAAATGAAATCATTACCTCAAGTAAGGATTTTTTAAACTATTTTATAGACTCTGCCTTAGAACTGGGGCACCTCAAGCAGGACACCTCACAACCTCACACATGAGCAAGTACCGCTGTTATCTTCTCTAACCAGGCACTGCAACATGCCTTGTAACAGAGAGGGAAAAGGAGGTCTGTAGCCTATGGAGCAAGGAAAGAGTCAAGTTGATTTTGCTCACTCACACCCCCCACCTCCACTTATCATCATGCAGGAGGAGGAGGTCGATCTATTGATACTGGGTGTAAAGACAGCCGTTCTTCTGATCCAGTGTTCTTTTGTTAACAGCAGCGAGCTGGTGGTGAAAGAGAACAAACGGTCTCCCCTACGTGCATTGTTAGGGTAGGAGACAAAAGAAAACCTGTTTTGAATCGCTGAGGACTATTACTGCAACAAAGTACAAGATAACATTTCGCCAGAGGATACAAGATTATGAAAGGAGCAACAATGCAAGCAGACAACCTTTCCGTCATCTTATCAAACTGCTTGGGGTACTTACTGAGCAGTGGGGGGAAATAATGGCAAATAGAGAGCAAACACAGTTAATCTTTATACAAAGGCTTTCTGATAAATAATGAATAGAGGAGTTAAGGCTGGCCTGATGGCCTTTGCCAGCTCACTCTGCTTAGAAGACAGGCCTAAACATTTTTAAGATAAACAAACATGTATGCAGCAGGGAAATGCTGCATGAATGAATTTTCTCATTCTCCTTTTTCAAGCAATTCAAGAAACAATCAAAGCGCTCTGAGGTTTGGTATGCTTTTACATACTTTTTTTTGACATGTTGCTTTAAAGAAGCTTTGTAACAGCCCACAATCAGTAGCTTTGGTGTCACTGTATGGTATGTAAATGGAATAGGCAGATCTTTGACATAAAAATAATAATCTCTGGTAAAATTACAGTACTACAGTGTATCATAGCATCAGAACTGTGGAAATATTAATACAGGGATCTTTGACAATACAATGTAAGATGTCACTTTGAGCAGTTATGCTAATAATGGATACTTATTATAAAACAACATGAAAGAGGTAAGCTATGTGGGTATAGAAAGGGATATTTAGTGTTCAGAAAAATGTATTAAAAAAGAAGAAAAAGCAAGTGCTTCATACAGCATCTAATCCCACATTAGACAGATAAGGAGTTCCCTGGCAGACGGGTGTCAGGGTACCCTGGAACCTGGATGAAAGCGCATTATCCCTCAAGGGAACACACATGCCGATATAACTTACAGCATCCTTCAAGCTTCTTTTTGTTATGCAGTGGGCCAAACTGGGACTGAAATCATGAAGGTGAGGGAAAAGTGACACTAGAGCTTTGAGGATTACGTAGAAAAACTTCTCACCAAGTCTACCAGGGTTTCAAGAGAACATATTCTGCTCTGTGTTCACTAAATTTCAGATAAAATTAAAATAAAAATCTGATACAGAAGAAAGTAACACATCAGAATGAGGAACAGGTCTTATACCAAGTTCCCTATACAAAGCAAGCAAACAAACCAGCATTATGACTGGTTCCATTTAAGCTACAAGAAAGCATCCATTTACATTATGGGGAAAAAAAATTCTAACACTATCTAACATTGCATTTAAAGCCAAGGGAGACATTTACAGTTTGTAATAAAAGGAGGAATCCAAGGAAAGAGTTTCTCTGTTGGCCTGGTGGGTAAAGA
>NW_010404319.1:5244-15982 GCF_000710305.1 Buceros rhinoceros silvestris | reverse complement strand
AAGAGTGTCTCTGTTGGCCTGGTGGGTAAAGAGTAAATTTCTCTAGGTTTTGTCTACTTGAGGAACGAGCATGTTGTGGCTATTCTACACTCACTTTCACCTGGGCCCTCTTACTCCACACTAAGAACCCCTTTTCCCACCTAATCTGAACTACAGTGGCATTCTGGGGGCACAATCACCCATTTGGCACACTGCTACTACACTTGGAATTCAAATCCTAGCTGTGTTTTACAAAAACTCCTTCCTTACAACCAAGCCACTTGCAGTGTGTTCATGGGCAACTGAAATGATTCTCACCCTTATAGATATATGCTTCAGCCCTGAAACACATGCGCCACATTTGCAAAGACACAGCATAAGATGCAACACTTCAGACAACAGCCATAAATGAATTTTTTGCATGCACAAACGTAATCCGTTGCAAACAGGAATGTTGGTATTGATGCTGTAGTGGTTGGAAATACCTGTCTTTCAACATTAAACCTTGCAAGAATAATGCTTAGCTGCAATCTAAACCTTAGTGATTGCAGCAGAGCAAGTAGAAGCAGCTTTGTGCAGAAGCAGCTCCTAGTCTGGGAGAGTGATACCTTCCACATAGCTTACATGCAGGCATAAGGAACACCTTACCTCAAACAAATAATGCAGGGTAGCATTTGAATTTTGCCTACAGTTGCAAGGATTTCCTCATGATATTTCTATGTACAGATGCATTTCTAGGACAATTGCATGGACCATGGACTAGATCACAAATCCCTCCTTTAATTACTTGGCAATTTTCTGGGTTGGCTTTATTCAACTACCCACCCACCCGACCCATAACTTCCACCCCACTTCAGATTCCTACAGCTTTTTCAAGATAGATGCAGGCTCCTTTATAACTCTGTAGCCTTTTACATGGTTTTAGTTACTTTTTGTGGTAGAGAGAAGGAAATGGTCTCTTGCAAAACGTATCAACAGAAACCTGGGAGTCTGCAAACTACACTGAAAGCTACTGTTTTAGCAGATCGACACCAGGAAGACAGTTCTGATAAGCCACTGGTGTGTTCAGATTCTGAAGCATCACAGTCTACAACTTCTGGGCATGTCCACTGCAGAAAGAAAATATGTCTTTCCCCTGCTTTTCTGAGTTTGATTACTGCCCAACATATGAATAACAAGATTTGGAGACTGGTAGTTTCTTCCACTAGAAAGCACTACTGCAGTTATCATCAGTTAGATCTGGAGAAAGCTGGGAGCATGATGAGAGCAGAGGGCATATGTGAGAGAGCAGTAAGAGTTTTCCACTACACATGCCCTTCAAAGACACACAGACTTAGGGGAAAAAACCAACCAACCAACCAACCAGCCAAAAACTTCTAGGCACACTCCTGCTAACTCTCATGATCAAATTCCTACTTTTACAGTATTTAGCTTTTTTCCCCTAAATCCTCAGTTCTAATAATCAAGGTATTCTGTTACACTTGCATAAAGAAAGGTGGTGGGCAGAGCATAAGAGAAAGCTTGAAAAGAAGATTCCTCCAGAAGCTAAAAAGCAGAAGTCATTCATACACCATTCATCAGTCCTAGGCTATACTCACTTTGGTTCACAATTTGAACTGCAAGGTCTAGCAGAACTGCTGAATTTCCCCTCCCAACAGATGAACATAGTTCGTTTTACTCTGTGTGCTAGGAAGTCCTGAAAGTTTTCTTGGCATTTTAAGATAAACTGTTCCTTCAGGCTTCTCTTCCCTTCTAATACCTAAGCCTCAATTAGACCATGATTAAAGAGGCTGTACTTACAGATACCAGCAGAAGGTACAGGTTGTCAGTCTTATTACAAGTCAGGAATTTGTCTCTCTCTGTACCCTATACTTCAAAGTTTAATGTGGGAATAGAGTTTACTAATAGGCAAGTCAGATTTGCTAAACAACAGGATTCAGTCTTGATTATCAATTAAATAGGCATAAAACCATCTACACAGATGGTTTCTGACATTCAACAGAAGTCTTAAGGGGAAGAGAACTCACATTTATTCACAGAAATATCTTATGCAAAACTAAAACAAATTCAACAGAAGACATGCCTCATAGGATGCTTTAAGCTCTTCTTTGCTTCAAAAAAAAAAAAAAGGCAAAAGAAAGTCTGTATACTGCAAAATATTGGTTAAGCAAAAGAATTCTGCAGATCCATTTCCTTTGAAAATTTGTTTCCTACAATTCAGAGCACTGATCAGTATCTAGAAAAATATGATGCAAAATTATTAACTATTCTTGCTGCCTGGGAGTGACAGGTTAAGGATCTCAATCTCACTGCATTGTGTGTCTACACACACACACACACAAGCAGCCTCTGTCCCACAAGACTACCAAAAGTAAACACATAGAAGTCAAGCATGGAGTCCTCACCCCATTTTCATTGAGGCTTAGCTCTGGTTATCCTCCTTTACTTTTGACCAGTTTCCCCCTGCCTTTCTTACACCTCAACTTCTGTGCAGGTTCAAACACATACCTATTGCTTAATTGCCAGAGAAAATGTTGCTTTCTCCTACACGGTTCATCACGTGGTTTCCTCACAAAGATGACACTGTCTCATAGTGTTTAATGGGCAACATCCAGTTTTGGATCACTAACATGTTGAACGTCTGGTAATGCGCACTCTCTTAATTTAGAAATGGAGCTTAATAACTCTGAAAAACTGCAAGAAGCTCCACTGCTTGCCCTTCCATTAATTTTGTTACTTACTGTGTTGGATTCTCATCAGCAATTCTTAACTGATGTACTATGAGCCATGCCATCGAATATTCTCTATGGATCTAGCTGGCAACAATGGTTAGTTTCTAAATTTTGGTAGGCTACTGATTATTTAGTTTGTGATTACTTCAGGGTAAAGATCTTCTTATGTTTTGGGAAGCCTCAAGTAGTGGTGGGCACTGCCACAGATAAATAATATATAATAATAAGGATTCTTATGATGATGATGTACGATGTACAACCATTCTCCAGATGCTACAGAACTAATTGTGCTGCCAACTGAAGGAGACAAATCCAAAACAGATCCATAAGAGGAATTACTGTTGAATCAATCTCATCAGTGAGAAATGCTTCAGCCCTACAAACCTTTGTTCACATTAGCATAGTCTTCATAAAGTTAATGAAACACAGTCTGCCCCTAATACAGCTGTAAAACCGCCATTCAGGCGACTCAAATTAACTTGAGTCAGAACTGTTGTAAAGGGGAGCCAGGACTAAGAACATTTTCATCAGAGCAAAAAGTGATCTCCTAATGGCAGTGTGACACCATTGCAACACAGCCTCTGTGTGGAACAAGTTCTGCCTAACACAGACTCCACCCTGACCCAGGAAAACAATGCGGTGGTACAGCTGTACTGTATCAGAGCTGCATCACCACCTCAATGTCCTTCAAGCCTCCCAAGTCTTATAGCAGAACTGGCCCCGTTGGTTTGTCTGTAGGGTAAAACATTTCTCCATGTAAAGAAGAACCATATTCCTCCTCAAGTTTTAAAGAATTGGATGAGTAGGCTTTAAGACTAGAAAGGATGACTAGAACATCTACTTTGACTCTCTTGAAACAAAAGCCAAAGAACTTCGCTCAGTTACACAATACAAAGAAAAACACTGAAAGGCAATCTTATATCACACCCTTTCCTGGTCATCGCTTAGCTAATCTTTAGATTTTTAGTCTTTTTAATCCTCCCTCATGAATCAATACCTCTAGCTTCCAATTATTTTAGTAGCAGCAGGCTCTCTGAGCTATATTGTGTAAGGAAAATTAATGACCTTTAAAACAGAAAGTTTACTTACACAGACATTAATTGCCATTGTAGCACAGATGAACTGTAAAGCAGGCCCACAAAATGTTTTGCTCAAGCACCTAATTCCGGAGAAGGCAATATTTTACTCATATCCTTGGATTAAAAAAAGGTCAAACATGATGAAGGTCCTATCAAAGGAATAACCTATTCAGGTTTACTTGCCATGTTGTGCAAACAAGTTAACCATATACATCATTAAGTTCTGAATTCCATTATGAACATATGGCATAAACCTGATTGCAATTACAGTGCCTTAGGCAGAAGATGTCATTTTAAGCATAGAATCACTAGTCTGGACGAGTTTTATAAATTATTCCCATTGATCATAATTTCCAATTAGAGGAAGTAAAAGCATTAAGTGGCCACTTTGATGCTGGAAGTGACCTTTCACCTGCACTTTCTACCTAACAGATGAGGGTTAAATTTTCTGTGACAGCACCTAACCGCATTTGGTATGGCCTGTGATTTGACGGCACCAGCATCACATCAGCAGCCAGCACCACTGGCAAAACTATTACATGGAGCGTTCATATCAGAGGTATGCTTATTATTATCCCAGGGAGTTGGAAAACGTAGGCAATTTCCAATTACCTGCTTAACATTTCAGTAGCTAAAAAATTACTCTTAGATATATTGTTACCTACAAAGGGATTTTTCACAGGAACACACTTTTCTCTTTTTTTTTTCTGCTTAATGGATCTCAACTTCATTAATTTCAGCTCCAAAATGTTAACATTTCCAATAGCAATGAATAACCACAAGTAAGCACATCATAGGTAACATCCTCCTCTCCAAAGAAAGAAAATACTGTATTTCTAACGTGGCACTGTCTCTTTCAGTTAGCACAGCCATGTGAAATTAAATATAAAAGTTCTAGAGAGCGATTTTTTTACTAATCCTGTGTAACACATTTTGCAAAAGTGTCAAGAAGAAATATAGTTCAGTCACTGACTATAGAATGGAAATAACTTCCTTTACAATCCAAACTTCTCTATTTACATAAAAATAACCTTGCTACAGCAGAAATTTTAGGCTAACACACAAAATTAATGGAGTCCAATTGCATATTATTCTAAATGGATTATTTTATAGCCATCATAACATTAGATCTAAATACAAGGCATACACTCATACTTGCAGCCTATTTTAGCATGCAAACAATATTTCAAGTAAGTGCAATAGGTAACTATCAGAAAAGGGTTTTTCTAAAACCTGTAATTGTATATCTGCACAAAAGTCTTATTTCACTGTTAATGTTACTTATCTCAGCATTTATAATTGATATTCCCATAAGAAAGATGGACAAAAACTTCCTGGCTGTAGAATGAGACATGTATCACCTTTATGTTATTTCTTCGCTGACATTTTTTTAGCATAGCTTTGTTTTGTATTGGTTTTTCTAGCACCCTAGCATTCATCGCTGATACGCGTGCCTCTCTACAGCCACAAAGGAAGTGAATCATTACAGCTTTTAGTTACAGGACTTGACTTTCTAATGCAAGCTGTAAGGCTCGTGCTTCCATCCTCAGGACCATCCAGCACAGGGCCCCTTTCATTAGACTGTGCTATTAGCCAGGAGTCCTCTGGAGAGCTCTGCTTCCACCAGAGCCATAAACTAAAGCTGCAGGGAACGCCAGCTGGAAAGAAAAATGCTTTGCTGAATCTCTTTAATGGAAGAAGCTGCTCTCCAGTGCAGAGGGCAAGCTGCTCTCAGGACCCCCTTTGGAGCCAACAAGAAGATAGCAGTTCATGTTCACCAGGTATTACTTTCATTTTCCTTTAGATTGAAGCAATATTTCAACGGAATAAAATTCTAAAAGCCACCACTGCCACATACCTGGGACAGTCTGCAGGCTCCTGTTTTGGGAGGGAGGTGCCCCCCCTCCCGCTTCTCTAAGGCTGAGGGAAACTGTTATTTGTGCTAGCAGTAGCAATGAGCCTGAAGAACATGTCATTTTCTTCAAGTAGTTGCTGGACCTCCCAGGACCAGGGTTCAAAGAAGGCCAAGGACCATCCCGCAGACACAACACTGTGAGCTGGGAAAACAGAGCTTCCAGACCTTTGTCCAGCTGCATCTCCAGAGATAGCTGACCTTATGAAATATCCAGGCTTTTTGCTGAGGACCTAAAAGGTAAGCACTATTTACTGCTGGGCCTTCCACAGTTTTCAAAGAGCTTCAAAGTATCAGGCTTTTCTGTAAGGAATATCTTCAAGAAATGGGCTCCTCTACAGCCTGCCATGAGTCCATATTCAGCTGTGAGAACCTGTCTTTGATTTACTGAAATCAGATCAAATCCGAAGTGTTTCCAATGAAATATTTTGGAAAAATCTTTTGACCAGCTCTCCTACTCCATCAACCCCTCAACTCTATCTCCAGTTTGCCAGGTTTGATGAAGCCATGTCCTCAGAGATCCAGAAAGAAGAACTAAAAGAAATGGAGGGGAGAAGAAAGTAGTAGGAAAAATGTTAATCTTGACTCTCTTCTCCAACACCTGACTTGCATAAAAGAGGAACAACAGAATACTAAAAACAAAATAAAATAAAAAAATAAATAAAAAACACATCCTCAGTACATCGAGCATAATTCTGAGCCTTTGAATCTGACTGGGTCATAAAGTGTAGAGTAGAGAGCCCTTGAGAGACAGTCAGAACCACAATAATGAGCAATGGCAGATTTGCTTGTCAGGTCTTTATACCATGGTACGATCAGTCTACTGTTACTGTAGCCATGACTAAGGACAGCAGGATGTGAGGGTAAATGAGAGGGACAAAGTGAATGATTAAATGGCCTTAGACTTAGACTTGTGACCTCATTCCATCGTAAACAGCAAACACTGAAAGAAGTTGCATGTAGATCAAACAACCTGGCAGGGTTAGCCGAACATGTGAGACAAAAGAAATAACATACTGCACACATTCTTGGGCTGCCAGGATGAACGGTCTGCAGCAGCAACACAGAACATTCAGGTAGCAGCTGGGTCCCAGAATAACCTAGCTGCCTACCTGGGAAGATGATTCGGCTTCTTCTACAGATAACAAAGCAGCAGCTGCTGACTGAGGAGAGCCAAGAGGCAGCGCAAACACCTTCAGCATCTGCTGCAGAGCAGTAGGCGACAAAAATGCAAAAACCCACAAAAAAAATAAGTCACTTTCCAGACCTCCCTTCCATGTGGCACACAACTCTCCAGGCTGAACTGAGACCAACCCAGAAGTGCTGGCTACCTCTGCACTGCAGTCTTTCCCACTGCCTCCATCTCAGAAGTTGGATTCCATGCTCTCTCGCTTTGATCAGCAAAATACAGTCACTTTAAGCTCTAGAAACTGTATCCAAGAGGTGTCTTTGTATGTCTAAGAGACTAGAGTCACCAGGGTGAGGTAGCAGGATGAGGACAGGTTGTCTTCATTTTTCTGCTCTGTCTGCATTGCTTCTCTATGGTGATATACAAAAGTACCTCAGTTCATGAGATTAGCAGTTACAACCATAAATAAACCACCCTGACCTATGACGCACTTCCTTTCCCAAGGTCCAAGCATTAAGCAACAGCAAAAGTTTTCCAGGCCTGTCTTATTTCATACTCTGGTAACCAGACAAAGGTACTTTCTATTATCCAAGTGTGTGAGAGAGACAGTCGCCTTTACAGACAAATTTGCAGTATTTGCCCCTTAGAAACACTGAAATGCAGTCATTCAAACTAATTGCTACTGAGACTGCAACAGAGTTTGATGTAGCTTTTAGGGCATAACCAGACATGATGAGCTTTTGGAAGCAGATGGGTACAACTGTGGTAACCTGTACCGGAATGAGACATTGCTACTGGAGATCTACCCAGCCAGAATCCTGCAACCAAAAGACTGCACAAGCAGCTGCATATAGGAAAAATGCGGGGGATAAAAAAACCCTTCTGATCTCCTTAAGCAGAACACCTTGAACCAAACAGGCATTTATCTTTTCCACCATTTTGGGGGTTTTATTCACTGCCATTGCAATTGGATATCCTTGTTATCTAGACAAAACAGGTGAGTGTATACGTTAGTGCTGAGCTTTCTAAGCATCAGCATGCTCTCGCACCATCAAGCTGCAGAGCTCTTCTTCATTCAAACCTCTCCCTTCAGTTAAGTCAAGCCCATGCCTACCCTGCATGTAACTTTCTGTTCCTTTGGAATCCTGTTAAACTCTTGTCCTCAGAGATACCAAGCAACAGTAAGTTCCATCAGCAACTGGCAAGGCAGAGCATTTCTTTTTAACTTACTTTTGACTTTGCCACTTTTCAGCTTCATTGAATACTCCTTGTTCTTTCCTGACAGTAGAATAGTGTTTCTTGCTCTGCAGAGCCTGTAACCTTTAATCATCTCAGTTCTGATTCATCTGATTCATTTCCTCTCCAAGGTAAACAGTCCCAATCTTTTCGGTCTGGTACTATATGAAAGTTTTTTCTTCTCTGTTTAAAAACTGATTTAGATAAACAGTTAAAAAACTTACTCTGTTAGCTTAGCTTATACCTATAAATTAACCATGCATATTAAATTTGTATTAGCTGGGTTTAACTGAATTAAATCCACACAGGATTTTTCAACAAATTCCTAGAGCCAGTTTAAAATCATACCTTTTTTTAAAGCAGAGCAAATGAAAGTATAGTTAGGGCATAGCCAATATCTGATCCACAAGGACTTCCAAGAAAAATTAAGACAGTGTTTTGGGAAAGGGTATATTTCAGGAGACCCCTCAGAGATACTAATCTCCATTAGCCTGAAATTCATTAAGCCCCCATGCATAGCAGGGAGTAATTCTGAAATATTTTCCATCAGCAACACAGGGATTCGTTACAGAATTAACTTAACATGTTTTATCTTGATAGCACCTCCATTTACAGGAGACAGTTTATTGCCTAGGCAAGTAAAAGTGCTATTAAACCACAGATTTTAATTCAGCTGCAAGCGAGCTGCCCCATTGTACCCAGAACACAACAGAGATATAATGAAATCTGCTATAAAAATTAATTCTGAAAATATCAAATACAAGCATTGTTAGGTTTAAACAAAGGACACTTGCTAGTTCATTCCAAGACGTAACTGCATTTAAAAATCCAGTGAAAACTGCCTTTTACACACAGACACACACACAGATTTGTTCGTGGAATAAAATTTTCAAATTATGGCTATTAAATGCATGGTATTTCTTGATGATAGCATTCATTGTTATACTCATAAAACATTTGACGAAGGAAAAAATAATTTATCAAAAAGCTGCCAATGGATTTTAATAAAAAGTATTTTCCCACCGAAGGCAACATCCTCCTTATCTATAAGACTATAAAGTGCTTGAGTATTTCAAAAGGAATTTAGAGGAACTATTTTGCGAGAGAAACTTACTGAAAGTTACAAAGAAGCAAGTAATTCTAAAAATCAAATGTACAGGCCACCGAGTTGAAAGTAAGTATTTTCCCATGTTAAGATCTATTATACATGCATACACATTTTTATTCAAATCAGACTTCACTTATTGTGTATTTTGCCTTATGTAATTAAAAAGGAAAGACAGAACACCTACCCCCCTCCATTTTGCCTGTGAAGTTGTTACTGCCAACAGGACCATCACCATGGTGTTTCCATTGAGGCTGATCGCGGAGAAGAGGTGTGCACATAAACACAAGAAAACTAATGCTTAGGTTAGAGAGAGCAGCCACTCAGCCTGTCCATCAATTTCACCTCTATTCACACGGTAATTGCTGTACTTTCTGGAAAGCTGAGTAGACCCATCATGATCTCAGAGCACTAGTTATCCCCTACTGAATCATTTTTGAAATTGGTAAATAATAGAGCTAATATAAAAGGAGAGAATGTCAGACAATTCAGCCTCAGAGACCTCACTTTCACCGCGTGGAGAGGCTTGCTAAAAGCAGCTGAAGTACACACAGCCAGTCCTGCTCACCAGTACTGCAGTCCTGGCAGAGATGTCCCTTGTTGAGGCTTCTGTGTGTTCACCCCATGTGTGTGTCCCCTTGACACTTCCCTATAAGCTCAATTCCTCTTTTCCTACATGCCGGCAGGCTCCTGCCCTTGGCTGCTGCATACCAGTGAGACATGCTAGCTGGATGGGCAGAGCTGCTGTGGGAAAGGCTTACACAGAACCCCTTTTAGCTCCAAAACGCCTTCCTGCCAGCTTACTTCCCCTGTGTAGCTCCACTATCTATAGCTTTCAAATGCCTCCCCTTCGTAATCACACCTCCTACTATTCTGAAGACTATTTTGTGGGAACACTGAACATATTTGTTGGCTCGCTGGCCTCTAGCACACTGACTGCTCATTCAATAACATTCACACAAGACTGGAAAAGACTTGTCATCCTCTTACTATCTGGCACTCCGTTACTAGCTTACTACTGTTTTCCTCTGTAGTACAGGTCCAAATTGGAGGTCAGACACAGAAAAATGCCAGCAAAAGCTCCAGTTCACAGTCAGGAAGCAGTCACCGGACACAATCCAAAACCAGACATGCACTGGCACATTACCATTTGCAGGATGTTTGCCATGAGTAAGCCCCTTGCCATTCATCTTTCTGTAGAGAGGATGAGAAGAAATAGGGTTATTGCAATATTTTTAAATGTTTGCAAGGTGCTAACATCCTATAGGGATGGCATTAGTCAAAAACTCTGGCACGCTCTAGGACAAACAGATTCTGCTGCTTCTGCAGCCAGGTCTTCTCAGGAGCAAATTCCCATGGAGATCACACACCCTACAGTGTAATTGTTCCCTGGCTGTCTAAATACTCAGGCAAGGAAGGAAGGGATTAGGTTCGGAAGCCGGCCTGCTCACTAGCCAGCCTGCCAAGCACATCTGCCACAGCCCCACTCTTCCTGCTGTCTGCTTCTGCAGCTGACTGCCTTTCCTGGACTCAGCAGAGCCACAGCAAATACTCCTGGGGCATTCC
>NW_010404319.1:0-5191 GCF_000710305.1 Buceros rhinoceros silvestris | reverse complement strand
CACACGAAGTGTCCCGTCGTCATTCCTGCCGGTGGCGTAATTGTCAGGTAAAGGAATCACCTTGCTGTCACCAGGAGCAACACGGGTAGGGCAAAGGGGAACAACCCAGTACGCATGCTTTCAGTCGATATGGTAAAAAGCTGACATACGGTAATTTTAAAGGGGTTGACACGCTGCAGCAATTACCAAAAGGCTGACACTTAGCTGAAAGAGCTGACAGTGGAAGTTACGCCCTAGCACAAAAGAGAATAAAATCAAAGTGCAACGTGACTGAAATGTTGTCTTGTATGCTCACATTTTGTTGACAAATGTATTTGCAGGCATGCGAATTCGGCCCTTTCTTAAAGAGTGTCACCATCAGCCGCTGACAAAAAAGCAACCTGAATCTATTACAGATGTGTAACTCTTCAGACTGATGCTCCTGCAAGAACTACAGGACAAAGCATTCTGCTCTTTTAAATCTGTTGTGCAGACTAGGGCTCTAGTATCAATAGAAACATCTGACATCGTTACGTATCCCTTCTATACGGAAAAAAGAGACTACTTGGAACTTGAAATATTGCATTATAATGAAATACCTCTTTAAACATATCACCCTAGGAAAATGCAAATTTGCTGATAGTTTCAATTTAAAATACATTTTGTTTTTATGGTGTTTTAAACCATTTTTCAGTTACTACACTAGCACTTTATATGAAAAGTCTACTACCAAAAATAGATTCAGGTTAGAAATCACATCCCCAGCATATTTGTTTTACTGAGTTCTAAGACTGGTTTTGATGTAATAGCAAATAAAATCTTACACTGTTGAAACACTATACTTAGTGTTGCATGAACATGTAAGTATATAGGTTTCACCATAGCAGCAATGTTTAAATACATAGGGAGAGTACTTCCCCCTCAAAAGCTCAAAAGTGCAACATCTGATCCTGCAAGGGTGCACACCTGACTGTGAGACTACAGTTGCATTCATTCTATACAACTGTCAGGCAATTCGTATCAACTTTTGGAGTCCGAGTGAAAACTCAGTGCATTTTAAAAAGCATCAAAGCAATCTGCAGCAAAGAATCATACAAGAACAAAGTGGCAGATGTACAGCATTCTCCTGCTCCAAGGCAGGATAATTCCTATTCCCAAACAAAATCTCATCAGGGGAGTTTCTCTCTTTCTTTGTAATACAGTAAACTTGGCACTATGCATGTTCAATAAAATTGTTATTTTAACAAACTTTAAACCCTCGAATTAATTTCAAACCATGACCTGTCCGTATTCTTTTCTTTATCTCCAAACATGAAAATTACTCCCAAATTATACTGGGCAAAACAGTTCTCTTACAGCTTTGAAGATCGTAACGCATAGAAATAAGTTTCGATTTCACATTCATGCTATAGCATGTCCTTCTCCTAAGTGTGTAAATATAAGAATCCTTTAAACTGCTAAAGCACTGACAATGCACATCTATCTATCTACCTCATCTGTGCCTACTAAACCACCTTCCTCTGGATTGCTTTTAACAATCTGCACCTCACCACTCCCTGCTGCACAGTTTCTACTCATAACAAGTTCGACTTGGTCATCAACCATTTCAAGGAGGTAAACTGTGACATGCCTGTGGAAAAGTGGTAAACTTCCTTTGCTAGTAGGATACAAAATTTGTCCTTAGCCTGCTATGAAGTCTGTTGTTAGCATATTAGAAGCCCTTTTCCCAAATCTGTGGTTTCTAAATTTATTAACTTACTAGTCCTTTTCACCCTTGTACATCTGGGGTGAAGCTAAAGTGCTAAAGCTGCAATCAGAGAGATAAGGTAACACTCATGTCAAGGGGGTGGTATCTGTCCTCTGTTTCCGAGTCCACAGAGGCATTGCCAGCACACGCTGGCACTGATTTGAAAGGGTATCAGGAAAGCGGACAGTAATGTACTACAGATCAGAGGTGACACTTCGCCCCCCACTACGGCCAGCATTGCACTGGCATCCAGTAACACCTGGACAGACAGAGGACTTGAAGAAAAGTTCACCTATGATGAATGTGTCCCCAGATACTTCAGATCAAGCAGTGGCCTGTCATACAAGCCCGTCCCATTCCTTGACACTTGTTAACAGCAGAGGAAGGTGGATAAACTGCCTTTTCCTTAACTTTGCACTTATCATTTATCACTCAATCCCATTGCTACATTTATGCATTTTCTATTGTTTTGGCTTTTAAATGTGAGTTTTACTATTCTTGCCTACCTGTTGACAAATGCTTTCCCCCCATTATTTCACACACCATTACAATACAACAAATCTTGGTTGGAAGCAGAACTTAGTGTTTTCTGCCTTCAGTCTGCATGATAGGTTTACTTCTGTCTGTGCAAAGAGTAGCTTGGAGCACTATGCATTTCTGTACTTACCATTTGGCACCTCACCTTTTAAATTCTCTGCAGCACCTTTCAGAGGTCCTCACACTGACTACTGAAGTCCTGTACTCCTCCTCACAGTCTTCTCAGGAGATATGACAGTCTCTGATGCAGCATTAGAAGGGAATTTACGATGTACAAGAAAGCAAGGACCAGACTGCTGCTATAGAACTGTGTGTCAACAGGTGCAACTGCTCTGACCCGCATCTTAAAAACCCCCGAAGTTCCATCTATGACAGACTTATCTACAATTTCCCTTGGTGTGGGTGAAAAACAAGTCATCAGTATCAGCAAATAAGGGTGCAAACAGGTGCTTTAGGCACCTGTTAACTGTTGTATCACTATGTTTTCCTGCTCCTAGTTCTTAACAATAACATAGAGTACATAACACATAAGCAACTGTTATCTATGATGATCTCATTTTAATGGCTCTGGTCTCTTCCAGTTATACATCCACACCATACGTGGATGTATGACTAAGAGGTGGCATGATATCATCATAGGTAACATGCACAGAGACTCATGAAATGCAAAACAGGCATTGAGGAACGACATCTTTCCACAGGCTTTGCTTGTACCTACAAACAACATGCATGTTACGGATAGTTCTGAGCTACCAGAAATAAAGCCACAATACATGGGATAGTGTGATCTAACAGACAGCCGGTTGTGAGGATGCAAGTCTAACTCTAAAACAATAGCAGTTAGGTATAATTGTGACTGCATTGCTTGACCAGTTACTAAGAAAGACCTTGGTAACTGTTCTGCACGCAATAGCATGCAAAAGGATATGACTGCGTGTCCGGGGTTTGGCTAGGATAGGGTTAATTTCCAGAGCCAGGATAGCCAGACGGAACCAGACAATATGACATTTAACACCATACTGACATCATGCCCACTATATATAAGGGGGTGGGGCTAGCAGCAAGGGCAAGCAGTTTCAAGCAGAGCTGGCTCAGCAAGGTGCTGGGTAAGCACTGCATTTTCTATCACTCACTTTATCATTGTAATTACTGTTTTCTCTCCTTTTGTGTTGTTAAGTAAACTCTTCTTATCTTAACTCACTTGGTTTACTTTTCATTTTCCTCTTTCTCCCTCTCCAGGTGCAGGAAAGCGGTGAGAAAGCGGCTGTCTGGCACTTAGTTGCTGGCTAGGTTCAAACGACAACAGTCCCTTTTGGCTCCCCACGTGGGCCAATACGAAGGATTCAGACAACAACAGATCTGACCCAAGCGTGTTAAAACAAGTTTGCTATACACTCTCTGTATATTAGTTAAGTAGTCCATAGTCTCCATCCTCGTCCACCTGCTCACATGGTGGCGGTATGTAGAATCTTATGAGTAATATGTATTCCCTGTGGTGAAATTTATCATCTCTGGGAGACGGATCAGGACTATCATAATGCTGTATTTGATATTGTCAACCTATTATACCACTCATTATGAGGTTAGTTTGGTATTTGTATGCATTCATTAGTAACCTCACCCAATCTATGGGTAGGACAGGGGAGGAGACTTTGTCAGCTTGTGAGAATTTTGAATATCCTTGGGGTGCCCAGGTCAGTTCGTTCTTATTGTTATGTCTCCTGAATGTGTTTCAGGTCTTGTTTAGTGTTACACAAAGTTTTTTTTAAGAACACCACCCAGAGATCAGCCCTGAGGCAGGACAGTTAGGAGATGGGGCGGGGAGAAAGCATGGGCAGGTGCCTAGGACAGTTGTCCCCTCCAATGCTTTGGAATTTTACCCCTGAACAAGCAAAGGATCTTACAAACACGTAAAATACTTGGAAAAAGTACGTTGTCAACCTGGCAAGTACAGAGAGACACAAATCCACAGACATCAGCCCTGAGGCAGGACAGTTAGGAGATGGGGCGGGGAGAAAGCATGGGCAGGTGCCTAGGACAGTTGTCCCCTCCAATGCTTTGGAATTTTACCCCTGAACAAGCAAAGGATCTTACAAACACGTAAAATACTTGGAAAAAGTACGTTGTCAACCTCTCCAATGCTTTGGAATTTTACCCCTGAACAAGCAAAGGATCTTACAAACACGTAAAATACTTGGAAAAAGTACGTTGTCAACCTGGCAAGTACAGAGAGACACAAATCAGTGCAGTGTGGTGGGGCCTGGCCCATGCCCTCCGAGCCCTGTTCAACTTTATTCAGTGCCCTCAAGGGGAATAGAAGGTCTCTGGGCCTAAACACAGATCAGCAGCACTCTGGCTATTCCAACTTTTGTGACAAGCACTGTGGCTACTCAGACATTGGCGACAGGTGCTGCAGCTGAACCAGAGAACCAACCCATGATAGTATATCTTTTTCTGATATACAGAAAAAGAAATAGACAAAAAAATCTGTCCACTTAGTGATGGATGATGATGATGAACCAGGGCCACCACCAGAACAGGAGGAAGAGGCAGAGCCAGATCCCTATCGCTGAGTGAGATGCAAGATGTAGAAAAGGATTTCAGCCGTCATCCAAGCAAGCACAGTGTTACCTGGCTGCTCCGATGTTGGGATAACAGGGACACTGGTTTCAAATCAGAGGGTAGAGGAGCCAAGCAGCTGGGATCCCAGTCTAGGGAAGCAGTCATTGACAAGGTACCGGGATCCCGGTCTGGGGAAGGGGGCACTGACAAGGTGATTGGAAGACAGACACAAGCCCTCAGCCTCTGGAGGTGACTTCTGTCATGTCAGGAAAGGTGCGTGAAGGAAAAGTACCCCTTCAAGGAAGATGCCGAATGTCACCATGGAGAGAAGTATCCAGCACCTGAAGGAGTTGGCTGTGCTGGAGG
>NW_010404318.1:25795-35970 GCF_000710305.1 Buceros rhinoceros silvestris | reverse complement strand
TAGCGCAGGTGGGTGCTGCCCTGCCCTGCCCTGCCCTGCCCCTCCTGCCTGGCAGGTGGTCGCGGTGAGGGGAGGAGGTCCTGGCGCAGGTGCTGGGCAGCGCCCCTTGGGCTGTCGCCTCCTGCGCCGTGAGGAACTCGCTTGGCTGCCGCTTGAAGGAGGTTGGCAAGGGGCTGCGGTATGGGGCATAGAGGGTAAAACTGCGAGCAAGCCTTGTGGAGAGGGGAAACTAGACCATGTACCAGAAGTTCGTCATGATGCTGAGGAAATGACTGTGTTAGGCTGTGCTTGTCTTGGGGTTTGAACTAATGGGGGGGTTGTTTGAGGCATATCCCTCACAGCTGGCACCCAGCATCGTACGGAACATCACTAATGTCACTGATGTTTGAACAATCTGATGAACTAATCTGTTTGAACAATCAAATGAACAATCACTAGTGTTTAGCCTAATTCTGATTTTTGTAAAGTTATTTTGATTTGCTGTTGGAGTCGCGTGCGAAAGATTAGCCATACCACACACGAGATCTATGTTTCACTTAAATGGTTTAACAGACCATAAAGTAAAACAGGCCACACCATGTAAGAATTTTGCTCATATTGGAAGAGCTCTTTTCTTCTATTGTTATAAAAAGCCACGTCAGTGGTAGACTTACCTGTGATGTAATACGCACTATTGGTTGTAAAATGGTGAGGATCCAACTTTATCAGAACCAAACCGATGAACCAAACTGTGCTGGTGCTGTACGGGTGTGACAACCAGCTGAAAGACACGGAGCACACGTAGCACCGTGCCTTCCACCCGCTGGGCAGGACTGGGACAGGGCAGAGGTGTCCTGAGACTGAAATGTCACGCTGGCCGGGTTCAGCCTCTGGGCCAGCAGCAGAACCCTGCTAACTGAAACCAAGATGGTGGCTTTTTTAATGCCACCAAAGCTTTAAATATTCTTTTTAATAACAAGCAAAACGCTTAAGGCCCTGCATTGTCTGGGTGCTGTGCCATTTAAAGACCACAGATGACAAATAGTGCTATAACTGTGTGGTCCAGGACAGCTGTCATGATGCTATTAAATTTAGGTGGTAACAGGTAGTATAAATCTTGTGGCACAGTGCCACAGATTCTGTATTAAAGCGACAGTGGCTTTTTGTGGATGGCCTTTTTGCAACACAAGACAAACTCGTGGTTCACGACAGAAACTGTTAAACATGAAAACAAGCTTTCTCTCTTCCTCTGTGTAAACTGAAGAGGTCAAATTTAATGAATGCCTAACTGCATTTTTTTAACTTAACGAAGAAAAATTAACAGCCCTGTTTAACTGTTTGGCTATCGGTAGATTTCAGGATGATAAAACTGAATAGGGTGCAGAACTGGCAGGGCTTATGTACTTTTCAACTTCGTAAAATAGCTCTTGGGAACAAAGAAAAAAAGTTTTGGCTGTCCCCAAGGGGAATGAACCCAGCAACAGTCTTAACAGTAGTTTGAGTTCTCCTTGCTCACGTGATAGTCCTGTTCCGGTATTCAAAACACTGAATGGTCTTTGCTGAAAGCCAGGCAGTGTATCATGCGTTGTCATTGTGTAGTTCTTATCCCTAAAAGGAGGATGGGAGCTTGAAGCAATTTGGTCACACGTACAAATTTACAGTTTTGAATGTATCCATAGATTTTCAGAACTCAGCTAGTGAGCATTTCAACTAAAGCTTGATAAATAAAAAAAAAAAAATTGTAAAATTCTTATTACATACAGAAAAACTCACAAACTCACCAGGCTACAGAAACGCAATAGGGCAGGAAGGAAAAAAGAGAATCATCTGATGGAGTTTAGGTTAAACACTAGGCAAAGAGGACAGCTGGGTGATCTGACAAGGCATCAGATAGCCGTGATCAGATAGTTTCTGACAAGGAATAATAAGAAGGGATGGGGCATCCACAACCTCTCTGGGCAACCTGTTCCAGTGCCTCACCACACTCACAGTGATCTAGTTCTACCCTCTTTCATTTAAGACCATTACCCCCCATCCTATCACTACCCTCATTTTCTGAAAGACCGATTACCTTCTCTGCTTAGCCACAGTTACGCTGATCCCTAGAAGGCCAGGAGGGATTCTTCTGACAGAAGGAATTAGATTTACCTGATCTTATTTTCCAAAGTGTATGGAAAATTGGTTTTCTCTCAGCGTGGTATTTTTTAGCAGTGTACTTGCTGACTGAGGTAGACCTTGCATCACAGAGAAAAAGAGCAGAATTTAACTTCTCAAAGACTAGCATAATTTGTTCACATTCTTAAGGTGAACTATTAAACTGTTAAAATGAACTATTTTGCCAATAATTTTATCTTGGAAAAAGTTCAAGTACACACATTTGAAAAGGAACAAATTCTCCACAGTATCTGGATTGTTGACTCTGCTTTTGTTTTAGGGGATGGGTTTGAAATACTTTTCTTTCTCTAGAAAGTCACTGCACTGGGATAGACTTCTGAGACATAATTAAAGGTAATAGCTTCAAATCCGCTGAAACTCGTGTTTGTTACACACTCTTAGTTATCCATAATTGAATATGCAGTTAAGATTTTAGTCAATTTGTCTGGAAGTATTTCAGTTCATTGGCTTTGTAAAATCTCCTGGGTTCACCATTACATCTGCTGCATACCTACCCTCATACCTTTCATTTTCCAGTTAATGTTCAAGCCTATTTCCATGCTGTTGCTTAAGACATGAACAAATTGCATCTTAGTTTTACTTGCATACATTTAGATCCCAGTGAAAACCCTCATGCTGAAAACATTTGGGTTAATTTTAGGCATTAAATTTAGCAGAAATATTCATGAGAGTAAATATTTTCTCAATTGCATTTGTCCCAGCGGATAGAGATGAAATTAAATTTGAAGCCTAATATATTACTTTTTCCTGTGAATATGAAATTCATAGAACACTTCTTTTTCATTCTTTTTCTTTAAAAGGATAGTTAAAA
Organism: Buceros rhinoceros silvestris; assembly: GCF_000710305.1. Classification (NCBI taxonomy): domain Eukaryota; kingdom Metazoa; phylum Chordata; class Aves; order Bucerotiformes; family Bucerotidae; genus Buceros; species Buceros rhinoceros. Next base: position 33,005 of record NW_010404318.1, on the reverse strand, counting down.
TGAGGAGATTTATTAAAGGGACTCTCTCAAGACATAATTCAAGAGTTGATAACGTGACAATATAAGAAATCAAATCCATACTTCCTTTGTGTTGGTAAGCGTTGCTTTTCTGTAAGACCGAAGTTCAGCCTCTGTAAATCTCACTACAGTTTTGCATTCGGATTGGGCAAAGAAACAACATCATTTTCCGACAAATTTGCATACTTGCAGCCGTGGCCTGATAATTTCACAGCTAGCACGGGATTTATTATGAATTTGTGCTCCACTTGCAAACATTCTCCCCCTGTTTAAGACAGGGAAATGACATTCTCCCCTTAAGCATGTTTTCTGGGAGTCTGTGTTGTGAGTCCTGCTTTCAGTCACAGCTTTTTAGCTGTACCTACCAACACTGCCCATCATTTGAGGAGAATCAAAGGAGTTTCATTAGAATCAAATTAACTGTGTAATATAGAGGTAGGAAATAGGATCCCGAGTCCGTGTAAGTTAGACTCACCCATTAGATAGACTTTATCACTAACAAATTAGTTGTTTGTTCTGCTTTCAAAAGATGATTTAGAAAGCTCAATTCAAGTAGTAAGGTTATCCTCAAATCATCTTCCCTTTCTTCTTTAGAAAGAACCACAGGGAAATAATGTCATGTTGGATTTACAAAATTTTTGTTCCAGTAGCAGAGGAATTCACTAAATCTTCAACAAAAATCTATTAGTCCTTTCTGACCTGCCAGTGCCTTTAATTTTAGTGAGTATCTTAAGCAGGTGAAGCTGGTGGAAACATAGCTACAGAAAAACAGGGCTAGAAACATACAGAAACATAGCTAGAAAAAATGATATGGAAAAGACCTTTTCCTGGAGAAAATTTTTTCAGATACTAATTCCAAGTTTCCACAAGCTTTTCTGCTGTAGTAGTTTGAATTACTTCACACAGTTAATGAAGCTATGTTGATTTCCAGATCTGATAGTCCTGCTTATAATGCAGCTATAAACCTTAAAGCTTGATTGATTTCTCCAAACATTAAAAAAACAAGAGGTGAGAACATTGCTGTATCTCTTACCTCAATTTTGCGTACTTTCAGCAAACATCAATAAAAAGAATTTAAACAGCACTTACTGAAACCATTGGGAGTGCATGTTAAGCTTTTCTTTCATGAGCTACCCTACGGGTAGTCTCTGACCTGTCACCTGGAGAGAGACCTATTGCTCACTATATAAGGAAAAAGTCTTTCTCACCAGGGCCATAACTTTTGCCTGTATAGTTCTTCAGACTGCAGCTATTCTGTGACTATGATGTACCACACAGTCTGACACCCTACTCATTATTTTCTGATTCCCCCATCCCACACAGGTTATTACCTAGATGGAATGCTAACACTTGGATTTTAGTAGCAGACCTTTCCATTTCCAGTTGAAGGATACTGATTTTTACATGTAATTCTCTCTTAGCTGACTCCAGATTTCCAGAGATGTCTGTCACCTGCCTTAATACAGAAATCAGAGTAGCAGAATGTTAGAAAGAGACGTGAATCCGCCTGTATACCGTGAGTTACAAATAATAAAGATGTGTGTAATTAATACATGCACAAGCTGCTAGAACTTAGTATAGATAATATAAAACATGATATTTGGATTATAGTATTAAATGTGCACTTTGAAGAGGAACAACTATGGTATCTGACGTTTTTGTGTTACGTGTTAGATAATACTATTTTGAACAATGATGTTAGTCACAGATAAAATTCTTACGATATATCTTTCTCCAAAGAATATACACAGGCGACAAACTACTTGCTAGGGTTGCCATCTGTTATCCAGACTCATTAAGATATTTTTTATTTACGAAAAACTGAAATGAACTGGGATCTGAGTTTTAAAAAATATTCATAATTAGGTAACAAATTTCCAGTGGTGTTTCACAATATATTCTACTTTTAAATGGTTGATAGTGTTTAATGTGAAAATAGATACAAACTGAAGAAAATGTCATCTAATGAAACTGATAGCAGAGTGAACCAGCATGAAGAGGGATTATATTTAAGGACAGTGGAAAGCATTTTAGTCTGAACTCAGTAAAATGGTCGGTTTTTCTGACTTGGTTTAGCAGTGACTAGGAAGCTTTTATGTAGCATTTTCTGAGCAAAGAGGCAGATTCAAAACTGAGTGCAAGGAAGATGTTCAAGCCAGATATACTGGCAAAAGGCAGAAAATACACTTTGGATATCCAAATCTTGTTTCAGAAAAATCTGTCTTCATGATAGAAGGTGCCAGTGCTCCCATGGTACCCATGCATCTCTCCAGTCCCCAGAAATACTGCTTTTGAGAGATTTCAAAAGCCAGAACAAGTATAAAGGCCACGTAGAATATATTTCATCAACTGTGAAGTTATGCAAAGCTGGTGAGAATATCTTAGGTTGAAGTAAGGGGTAATTCTCTCCTCTGAGATTATTCGTTCTTTTAATCTAAACACACTTAATACTTTCCTGCATTGGTTCTGTAACTGGCAAATATTTAATACATTTGTATTAGCCAGGCTGCACATGAAAGGATAAAGTCAGACTTCTTCCTAAACTTTATGCAGAGTCTTGTAAGGCAGATAGGGTTTCCTAATATTTGTTTGAATCCCAGGGCAAAACTTCGGTCCCATCTCTCCATTAATTCCACAAATTCATTTTTCTACTTTAAGGGAGGGAAAGATAAAAATAGACAAGGGAACTGTAAAGAGCAATAGGAAATGGTTTGCAATGCTCTCTTGATAACATATACATCATATACATACCTTACAGCTGTAGTTACGTGTTCACTGCTTTTTCCTGTGGGTGTTTCTCTGGGAAAAAAATGCAGTCATGTCATCGCAAAATGACAGATAACCATTACCAACAATACAATTGTCATTGTATCTCACAGATGACTTGTAATTATTTTCTAGGATATTTATCTGCTTTTTCTCATGATGTGTAGCATAAATGTCTCAGTCTTGAGAGAGAATAATAATTACCTTTAACAGGCATTTCGTGATTGTAGCTGTATTAACAGAAAGCAGAGTATTCAATTCAGGTATTCAGTTCAGAAACTGAAGTATTACTTCACTTGTCCTTCTTACCCAGAGAAACGTGAAATACATACCTAGGATTCTAGAATCCAAAATATTTCCAGCAAACTTGATATTAACTTAATCTTTTTTCCAAAAAGTGATTTATTATTAGTATGAAAGAAGTCCAATAGCTGGAATTCAGTCTTATTTTTCAGAAGATCATTTAACCTTTGTTCCCCGTGTTCTAACCGAAGCAGTTGATATACAGCCCCCAGATTTCTGGCAGATGAACTTTTAGTAAAGAAACATATCTTTTTCAAGCTATCTTAATCATGACATTCTTCTTTCCTTATCACTTTTCCCCATAAAGTTTGCATTTCAGTTAAAAGTGCACTAAACTTGTTGTTGCCTTTTTGGAGGACATGTTCAATTCAATTACAAATTAGGTTCCAGTTTTTTCAGGATTTTTTCTAGGTTGTTGCCTAATGAGCAGAAGTTGACAGAGGATTCTATTACTATAATCTTTAATGAGGAAAACTCCCATTTTCTGTATGTCTTAGGGTTTAATATTGCTATTTGTTAATACAACATTGAGAGTACCTGCAATTGCAGTAGGAATCGTATCAAAATGAGAACTACAGTCATTCGGCACCTGGTGTTCTAAAGGAGAGGTGAACTGTTGCGGTGCATAAACATGACAAGCAGAATGAGAGAGGAACTAAGTCAGTGAGAGTCATGCTCCAAAGATTAGTCAAATCTTGGTCAAGGAAGTAGATAATAGAGAAGAGGCTGGACAAACATCTGTCATGAATGACGTCTATGTCTTACCTTGGAGAAGGTAGATGTATTAACTAACTTCTTTTGTCTTGATAATTGTAATATACAGAAAAATACTTGAAATTAAGTGAGAAAACATGTTAAGAAACTGTTTATGCAATGCATGTGTTGAATTAATAGGGAAAATAACAGGACGAAAACATTATTTTTTGTTTTAGTTTTTATTTCCTAACCACCTATTATCTCTCCAGATTACTCTAGAACTCTTTAAAGTGAAGGATTAGCGTATTTCTTTTCAAAATAGAAGTTTCCCTATAGCCTTCCTTAAAAATCCAGCACACTCACAGTGCTAAAGCCTTCCCTTTTAGTTTGTACAGTAAGTGTCTGAAGCCATGTACTCATAGAATCCCCAAGGCAAATCATCTGAAGCCATATGTTTATTATAGAGCGGGTTTCAATATTAGGAAAGAAAAGCAGAGTTAGCTGGTAGAGTTTAACTGAATTCACTGGGTGTGCTAGCATCTGTGTTCAATTTTTTTGGTCAGTAAGTAGAGTGATTGACGACAAAGGCACCAGTTCTCTGAATTAAGACAGTGTTTGGGAAAGGATGCTCAGATTTTATTTGGCAATAGGAGTACAAGTAATGCCATCTAGTCATCTTAACAGAACCTGTGATACTAGAACCTCAACTAGGCTCTAAAAATTACTTAATATGAATAAAATATTTTTTCCTTGTATAATGGATGAGCTATCTTAAAATAGTGCCATGTGAATAAAGCCCTCTAGCTCAACAGCAAAATGTTCAAGTTGTCATCATGTCTCTGCATATGAGACATGACTGAATCAGTTCTGCTGAATTCAACCGTAATAATAAAATCATGGGGACTTGGGGATTTCAGTAACCCCGAAGAAGGGCACCCCAGCATATGCAGAAATGTCCATTGCAGTAGTACATTCCAGGCTTGCGCCTGTACAAAGGTGTGATTTTGGCTGTTGTCCTCAAATACATTCCTAAAATCCTTTTCTGCAGGGTATATGAAATCCTAGTTCGAGTATCTAATGTACTGTGTAAAGTAAAAGAAAGTGACTTTAAGCTATTTAGTAGTATTTGGCAGCAGATCTTATTAGCACCAGTTGAGAGACTGGCCCATGAACACAGAAAACAGATGAGAAAATAAGGATACACCATTCCTGCAAGAACTGCATCACCGAGCATGACCTAGTATGGGTCATAGGGTCTTGGCTACATCGTTCTTTTGTGAAACATTATCTATGTGCACTAGCTCTTTATTTCTGCTTATCAAAATAGCTGAGTTTGTAAAAAGAACTGAATTCGACTCTTGATGAAAGAATTGTTTTGTAAGAGAGAGGGTAAATTAATTCATTATTAATAGTTAAATAATCACAATATTAATAATTAAATAGTAAAGACAATGCATATTTTACTAAGATCTGTGAAAAATGATTGCTAGAGGTGCACCGAATTAAAGCTCTGCAGAGAACTGCCATGTCAGGCATTCCCTTGTACAATCAGTGGAGATGGTGCCAACAAATCCTTGAGCTTCTTCAAGCCCTAAAACTATATGCTGTCAGCCCCACGCAACTGTGTTTTGTAGTATAAAGTGCTTTTACTTGGGGAGCATGGTGTTATGGGACCTATGTGAGGGAAATAACCCTGATATTCTCCTGAAGCGAAAGAGAGGTGATTTGGGTGTGTCTCCAAGGGATGGCCGAAGGTGCACCATTTTCCCTGAAGTAATTTGAAGCATAAGAGACACAAGATGAATTTGCATTGTGCAACAGAAGATTTTGTGGAATCTCCTTAGATAATGCCAACCTATGCAGGCTTGAGCTCTTCTACTCACATTAGGGAATGCCTGGGAGGGATCTAAGCTTAGGTCTGAAAGCGGTGTGGTTATCTTAGCACAGTGCGGTGACTGAGCTGCTGTAGCTCTGGCTGTTCCCCATTCTGGTGCTCTGTTGGATGCTGCTTGTTCAGTTGACCATGGACCACACTTTGTGACAAAGACCCACTCTTGCAGATGCAATTTTAAAACAAAAATTCAAGAGTAGATGGTAGCTGCTTTAATAGAGCCTTCCCGTGCTGTAGGGAACAAGGATACAAAACACAGTGCTTCACAGAAGGGTCGTGATCGTTTGTAAGCTGTTCTCTCAGACATAACTATTTCTTTTCTTCAGTGTATAAGAATCAATACAATGGCCTCTGGATACATTAACTCTAGATGCTATATTAATTCCTAATTTGTGTCTTAGTGAATATTTTGAGACCAAGATTACAGAGCAATTTTTTTTTCTTTTTAACTGGCCAGCAAGCACAGATAGAACAGTTAAACAAAGAAGCAGCAAATTGTTATCAGCAACTGTAGCATTAAAGATTTAAGACCTGAGATCTTACTTGTGAATAGTGAAACCAAGGCCAGCTACTCTTATTTTTGCAGTAAGCTTTTCTGGTCAGATCTTGGTCAACAAGAATTTCAGTTCAGTTGAACTTATGATTATGGAAGCAGTACAGGTCAGTTAGACCTATATTGCTTCCATAGTTTCCCTGACTTCTACTCAACTTGTGGGAATTCTGATTCAGAGAACAGTCCAAGAACTAGATATCAATGGTTGATAAGAAAGTGCTTCTCTCCACTGCATAAAGGCATCATAACTTACACCCTCACCATTCTTCATTAATATGCAGTTAGATAATTTATATACCACTTTATTCATTAGCATATAAATTGCCACCAATATACTGCATTCCCAGAGCAAAAATAAACCAGTGTGAGGAAAGGAAAAGCTACCACAAAATGGCTACTTTTTTTTTTTTATTCCTATAGCTACTTCAGTGAATTCTAACTCAATAGAGTCGAACTGTTATTATGCTTTGCTTCATTATGCAGAAATGCTGCTGTGATAATTTCCTCACCACTATCAATGCCTTACATTTTGAAATATCAAAATATTTTTTGAAACAGAACCATTATTTGCTGTTTGGAAAGCAAGCAAATATTTTTGTAAAACATTATAAATAAAAATCTTAAATCAGGTTGTTATTTGTTTTACAATGTCACTCAAACTCCAGACTATGGCAGTAACACTAACCCTACAGCGAATTGATTCTACTCTGAGCATGATTATGGACACGGGGATGCTTTTTTAATATGAATCTGCAAACTCTTTGCTTACATGTGACTCAAGAGAGTATGTCTTTATCTTATTGTCGGTGGGGATGCCAATACTCCTTATGAAAATATAGTTTGGACACCTATACTTTGTGCCAGTTTGGTAAGCAAATTAAAAAAGTTTTCTACTAGCAGAAGAGTAGCTTTGATGTATCTCTGTGTTTAGAGAAGAATTTTGATGTTCTAGTTTGGGACAATAACAGATAAACTCATTTGAA
>NW_010404318.1:15513-25662 GCF_000710305.1 Buceros rhinoceros silvestris | reverse complement strand
CTGTGATTTAAGAGGATGTTGTCTCATCTGATCATCCTGAAGAAGAGAAAGTAACTCCCCGTTTCAACCACTGCAATGCAAGGTCAATATTCTTAGCTTCAGAAGACACATTTGAAATGAGGTGTAAAACGACGCTCATTGTTAGTGGTCATGTCCTGTGTGTAAGGTGAGGTGTACAGGAAAGGGCAGTGACATGTAAAGCCACTGCAGCCAGGTTTGATAGACCTTTTACTGTCACACAACCTATGCTTCATTTGGGGCATAAATTCAAAGTTCAGATCAGAATCAGGGACATCAGAACTTTCAGTTGGTACCTCAAATCCCGGTGTGGCCTCTTCCAGCTTTTGTGACATTCCAGTGAAGCCAGAATCACAGTGGAATTTCTCTAGGTGTAGTGAGACAAACTTACCTATATCAGACCTTCAGAAATAAGAGTATGAACAGTAAGAGCATTCTTATCAGAATTACAGCATTTACCTGCAAAGAAATTGGTTTTTATTTTCCACTCAGGAGAAGAATTGTAAATTGCATAGCATGTAGGAAGAAAGAGCTTAATAGGAAGTTCTAAGATGCAGTTAACAGCAATACATTTTAGTACAGAAGAAGGATTTATTTTAGCAATTGCTTTTCAAGTCCTTGTTTTGTTTCAACTCATATCCCAGCTATGTGTCTGTGAACACAGTTAAGCCCACTTGCCTTTCTGATGGAGGACCTGATCAATTTAATGCCTTCAGGCAGTGTCATCAGCCAGCTGCTTTTTCTGTCTTATGGTGGGACATTAAAATCTGAGATTGAACTCTGAATTTCTGCTTCAGTGGGATTTCTGGTTCATTTGACCACAGTGAAAATCCACATATGATTCAACAAATGTTTCATTGCTATGATGCTGTTTAGAGAATACATTGCATGATCATATACCTCTGTTAAATTTCTTAGTCACTCAAAATAATTGGTTTTCTAAAGCTGTACATTGATGGGAAAGTACCCATCGATAAATTTAACCCAAGGTGAGTTGTTAGAAATACGCTGAGTTCTTGTTGTTCTTTTGCGTAAGTATTCAGCATAATGCAGAATCTCCCCAGCACACACGAGTCTAATAATGTCCTTTAGTACCTGGAGTTTTTGAAATTTCAGGATACTCTTTCATTAATTCTCATGGGGCGTATACTTCTACATGAAAAACTGTCAATATCCATTTTATGGAATTAAATTTGTATATTTACAACTATATTAGTTAATGTTCTCAGAGTTCGATTGGGATTTCCCATATTTTTGCCATGTGGTACCAGACATGAATGAATGGTAGTTCTCAGTCACTGGCACTACCACTGAGGCAGTGGTAGAATCTTGCAGTTAAAATAATATTCACCGATTACTGGTTTCCTTAGGAGCTGAAGCTATGTATTCTATAAATGCTGATGTGTGAGATCTCCTGCTAAATTATTAAATGTTCAGGAAAAACAAAATGAAACCCTTCTTAATATAAATGTTATCAAATTTAGGCAAATTAAAATTTAAAATGCTTCAGGAAATCTGATCATCTTAGGCACCGTACTGATGGAAGACCTGTGAAATTTGTATTTAGCTCTAAAAGTTTCCTAAGCTTATGAAGAATGTTTCAGATTCCAGTTTGGATCGTTAGGTACATTGATCAGTTACCTATCCCCCAGGGATACCTATTTGTACGAGGAGTAAATACTGGAGTAAGGTATGTGTACATGGTGAATCGATGAAACCTTATACACAGCTGAGTTATCATGCTCCCACACCAAATAAATCTTACTAATTATGCAGGAGATTGTTTCCCTATTGCATCCTAATGATTTACCCCCTGACTCTACTAGGGTGTATAATCTTTATGTGTTATTATGCTGCTGACGTCCTGGAAGATTTGTTGATAGGGTTACTTCATGGAAGATAACACAACCTTCTATTTAAGACAGACAGTGTAAAGTAATTAGGACCTTCATCTCCATGCAGCTTTGATTCACCTGGACTGTGGTTTCAGTTGTAGGTTATCCGTAACACACAAATGATAATCTACTACTTATTTTCAAAATGGCAACAAAATTTCTGTTGGGATAAGAAGTGTAATAAACATGCCATTAGTGTATCTGTATCGCTGGCCTGAATGAACCAAGCAGTCTCACTGTGATAGTCCCTTTATAGGTGGGTATGTAAATGTTATCATCGCTTTTTATAAAGCAGTCAAAAATCTCCCTCTTTACCTTCTTACACCTACATTTTGGCTACATTAAGTTTTTCTGACCCTGAATGGTGCTATGGAATTCGTAGCAGTTTCAGAGAAGTCTCATTTGTATTTTCATTTCTCTATTAAGTAAAACTTATCCACTCTATTGCTTTAAGCAAGATCAGTAATAAATATTTAGGAAACTCCCATGAAGATAACAGCTTATTAGAAAAGAAGATTATATCCCTCTGCGACAGTATTAAATCCTTATTTTTTCGGCCTACAAATCAACTCTGTAACTATCACTAATTGCTGGTGAAAAAAAAAAAAAACCAGCACCACACTACTAAGCTTGGAAAGCACCATGTTAAATGTTATTTCTCCAAAGAGCTATGCTCAATTTTTCTGCTATAGGAAAAAAATTAGTTATCAGATCCTACTCAAATGTAGCAGCTACCATGTTTAATCTCAGGCCTTCTTATATGCAGAATAAAACATTTTAGATGATTAATAAATATTTTGACATAGTCATTTACACAGAAATCTGGAAAAACAGAGAGTAAGAAGTCCCTTCTTTAGATGCATACTGTTCCTGGATTGATTTGGAAATTTAATTTGCTAGAGAAGTAGGAAATAGTTGTTTGCTTAAAACTTTAAAATATGATCCGGGAAGACAAAGAGCTGTGTATGTGATTACTGGTGTTGTTCTATTAGAGTGGACGTGTAGTTTTCTTTTCCTAAATATATAATATTGCTTCCAAACGAAGAACACTTACTCCTTGTAGAAAAAAGTTTCAAATAATCAAACAAGACCCAAAATTCAATGTGCTTTGAGCACATTATTTACCAGCCTGTGCAAATTCCTATCTGTTTGGTCTAAACTGTTCCCATCTGGCTCAGCAGAGAGGCATCAGCTCCCCTCCAGATTGTGCTGAGGGTTTCAGCTGATTGCTGTCTTTTGTGCTAATAAGTGCAGAACTCATTCTGCCTAACGATGGAACTCTGTAACATGAACATCTGGGGAAGCACAAGGTGCCTTGTTAACAGTCTTGCTATCTCCACATGTTTTCTTGGATAACAGAATTATTTAGGCAGGCTTGATCTAAAGCACTTTTGGTGTGATGAGGTGTCTTCCTATGAAGGTCTTTTGACTTGTCATCATCACTCTTGCTCTCATAGAAAACAGACACTTAAAAAATATAAGGCAAAAGAGGTGATCAGGCATTTTTTGCTCTTTCTTTGTACCTGTGAAATGTAAGGAAAAATGTTGGGCAGACATTGACTGTTACTGAAGATAATGACCTGAAGCATTTGATTTCATACTCTGAAACCTGGCAAACATTACTTTCTTCTGTCTGTGGTAAGCAGTATTAAGGAAAAAAAATCCTTACTTGGCTTATCTTTTCTTCTCTTGTAAAGACTCACACGAAATCAGCATGATCCATCATAGTCACTCTGTTAAAAATCTGTGAGGAAAATGGAAGTGAATTGCAAAAGAAAATTTGAGAAGCTTGTCAAATTAAATGAAAAATCTGCTCTTTAAAAAAAATCTCATGGGAAAATAATCTGTTGAAACACTCTTTAATGTTTGATTCAGATGTCAGGGGAGGAGGTTGCTTAGCGGGCTAGAGAAACCTGGTTGTAAAAGACAGATGAGAAATGGTAGAGGGCAAATTGCTAGGATGCCGGAGGTATTTATGTCACTAAAATTGACCTTTAGCCTGATTTTAAATGTTTTAACTTGTATGTCAGATGAAAAATATTAGTATATATGAGGTAGTTTTGATGCCTGTATTAAAGCCTAGGCAAACACTGAGAAATTAACATAACTGCTAAGTTTGTTAATATGTATGCAAAATATACAGAAAAATATTTCTATTTTTGGATGTGTGAGAGCTTCAGGAGGTATGCGATTTATTGGGACTATTACATTTGTGCAAATGACCTTGAACACCTCAAATTCTGCATTCACAAGTCACTAGCACATGAGCTATGGGTATACCATGAGGCCTACCTAACCCAACACTCCGTATTTCCTTGTCTTGCACCCAAGAAATCCCTAGAAGAATACAGTCAAGCCAAGTCAGCCACCTGTGTACACTACCACTTATCGATTTTATCTTCATAATGTGATTGAGACATGGATACACTGTCCCAACCTCACTGATGGGAAGGTTAAACATGAGATAGTTTAGATACCTTGCGAAAATTAGGAATTAGATCTTTATCTTCTAAGTCTCCATCAGGAGCTTTATCTTCTTGCCTGTTTCTGCACCACTCTCATATACTGAACAATGGCTTCAGAGGGAGAAGGCAGATTAACATCTCCCTACACAGCATGAACATATCCTTGTTTGTTCACCTGTGAACCTGTGTGAGGACAAAAATGCCAATCAGATTTATTAATTATCTATATTTATTTCATCTGTTTTCTGGTGGAACAGTAAATCTGGATGGTTCAATGACTGCATTGCTATGAGAAGTTAAAAATCATGATGAGTGTGATGCTGTCAGGTAACATTGCCAGATATTTAAATTCTTTGTTTTATTGCATTAGCTAAGCATTATCTATGCTAATAGAACCATGACTTTCACATTAACTATATATTCTTAAAAAAAAAAAACAAATATGATGTATGTTGCACCTTTACCCTCTAGTAAGTGTAAGGTAGTTTATCCCCTTGTCTTGTGATATTAGTTTTTATACCCTGAGAAAACTTCACAGGAAGCCTCAGCTTAAAGATTGTATCTAGGTAACGGGCCTGATTACCAAATGGAACGTAATTCTGTGGTACAGGCATTAGAGTCCTCAACACAAAAAACTGCCACAAGAAAACATAGAACAGGCAAACCTGGAGTTTGCTGGGAAGGAATATTTAGTATATATGAAAACAAAAATGCTGAATGGGCAGAAGAAGTGTCAGCATGTGACTGGCTACCTGTGAAGCCGAGAACTGTGTCCATACTGAGACACGTGGGCAGATGCTTAGTTGGCGTAAATCAGTGTAGCTCCACTGAAGTCTAATTAGCAGCAGGGCTAATTTAAATCTCATAGGATCCAGACCTGCTGCCTTCAAAGACAAGCTACTTCAAATTCAGTGCTGGAAGCCTCTGGAATCCAGCAAACTCCTGAACACACCAACGGCTGAAGCTCCAAGTAGTGCCACTGCTCAGGACAATGGTGTCAATGCTCCATTTAACAATGACTTCCTGTTTCCTTTGAAGTTCTCTGTACCACTTACTGTTCCTAAGGCAGCTCTCTAGTGTTCAGGTCCTTGGAACACTCTCTGAAATTTATTTTGGAGTTAATACTTTCAAAGTGAAGGACAGTAAAACTGACTTATTTCTTCTGTCTTACATGAGCACGTAAGAAAATTGTTTAGGAGTTGATAAAGTATATTTGAGTTACTGAGATAAACTTAGCAAATGGGAGCTGATGTTCTTATAAGTGCAGGCTGGCCACTCGTGTGAATAAATAAATAAATAAACAGATGAACTCACAAGCTACTTTCCACACAGGTAAGGCTGTCCTATTAAATTATTATTTAAACTGAGCTAACCCACTTCACGGTTACTGTCACTTCTATTTCATCACATTAACTAAAACTGTAGTTTCAAATGTTCCCAACGCTTTTGTTCAGACTTCTCTTTCAAGCAAGGCATTCTGTGTGTGTGCCACTGCAAGAGGAGAATTCCTCTTCATTTCTCCCGTTCTCTTTAATGAAATGATTTGTCGAGTTCTGTGAGTGGAATTCCATTTCCTTCAACTCTTCCAGAAGTAATGGAAAGGATAATGACTCTAATAATGGCACTACTGCACTGTACTGAACTGACCAAAATGTCTTGAACTTTAAATGCCAACAAAGCCATGAACTCTGCTCACCATGGTGGAGAAAGCCAATGGGCTCAGCTTAGGCAAAAAGATTAGTGTGTTGAGGCACTGAATGTTAAGAAATTTGTCTCCATTTTTAAAATGTGACGGAGCTGACTAAGTGGATTTATATAATGCCATATTATTCATTTTGCAGATTAATTCTCTGAAATGTGAACTGGTTTATAATTGTAATTATCTTTATTAATGACCTACTTGCTGATCTTGATGAACTAGGTTAACATAAAAGTAACAGAGAGCACTACTTTTAAGTGAAGGAGGCAAACTGGCCACAGATCTGAAGTGATGACCGCTTTTGAGATGGTTTGCTGTAGAGACATTTACAGGTGGCAGGATGGCAGCCTCAGTCAATGCTTGTTGAAATGAGTGGCAACTTTCCACTGAAGTTTCAGAGTCTTTAATCAGAACTGTAGATTATTCTGTGATGTGGTGTATTCACAGTGTAAGATTATGGTGAAAGTTGATGAAGAAGAGCAAGCATAATAATAATAAAAAAATCCACTTAATGGTTTTGTCTAACTTTACAAACAATGCTTTATTAGAATTGCAGTAAAAGCACCAGTTTGCATCCTTCTGTGTTTTAGAGATGCATTATTAGCTTCTCAAGATTATAGATTCAGGTAGTTCAATTGTTTCTGAAGAGCACTTTTTGTTTTACAAGAACAAAGCTTTCTTGACAATTTTGTTCAAGACCTAATTAGTACAATTAAGTCATTTCAGGTTAACTTCAGCAGCAAAGAAACTCATATACTTTAATAGGAGCAGGGTCAGCTTTGAACTAAGCTTAAGCATATTTTTTTTCTTATTCCTTTGAAGACACAAATAAAATAATCTCTCTCACATGGATGGATTTTCTAGTTAATTATCCACAGCATCTGCAGCATGGAATTCAGTCTTATGCCATTAAAGGTTTGGCAAGACAGATATATGGCTCTGCAAACAGAAAATTGCATCCTTGCTAAAAACGCTTTGACATCTGATGCTGGCTTGATGTGATGAGCTTTCTTTTAGGTATGTGTATTGCGAAGTGACTGCACATTCAGCATCAGTTTATCCGTCTGTGCTTCCCACTGCGATATGCTCTCGAAACTCTGGAAATTCTTTTAATTTTCACTAGAGGTGGCATCCAATATCCTGAAAAAATGTAGAGGTTTTCCTACAATAAAATAGCAAAAATTCTTCTGCTTGAAAGGGAGTTTGAATGTCAAACTTCTGATTGGAAACAGTACCACACTGTGGTTTTAGGAGCATTTAGAAATAAAACTGGAGTTTGTCCTGCACAATAGAGGCTGTCACAGTGTCTGGATCAGATGAAAATACAAAATTTAAAGATATTCATAATTGTGGTATTATTTCCCTCTATACAGACAGATCTTTTTTCACAATTACGTATGAATATACATAAACCTGGCAGGAAAGTCTCTTTTCTGGTTATCTGTGTAACAGCTGGTTCCAACCCAGAACTGCCTGTATCAGAGCTAATAGGAACACTGACCATACTCAATAGTGTCCCATCTATAGCTTTCCTCACTAAATGGTTCCAATGACCAATGCTCCTCCATTAAACTTCGTGTGTCATTTCTAATGTCATTATTGTCAATGATTATTTACCAGTCTCTCAATACCCCCCTTTTTTTTTTTAACTTGGTTTTAGGACTCCTGATATTGTTTTATATTGGTGAAATGCTGTTTGGTTCATTGCTGCTATAGCTGATAGTCAATGTTGAAAGTGCAGTAGGCCCCACTTTGTAATGTTATCTCTGCAGTCCTGTTATTGAGATAGAGGCTACTTGGAAAAGGGTGATATTTTTCACCGTTTTGGGAAGCGTTACCGTTCCCTGAGAAAATGCAAACTTCCCACACTCAGTTACTTTATTCAAGTGTAATTTAAAACCAGCTCTCAAGCATAATGGGATGTTACAGCCAATATTTATTTTTCTTTCATTAGATAAATAGTATTAAATTGCAATCCTTGAGAAAATTGTACAGACTGTATCACATCTGAATGTGTTTGAGCTTGAGTCTTGCTCAGGCAAATTCTCGTCGTATTCAAATAACCATCATTATGCAAATAAGAACATTCTCATTGCCAAGCAAGTTTAAAATGGATGTTTGTTTTTATCATGATGAATTATCTTCCTCCTGGTAGCAGACAGCTACGTGCAGCTCAGAAGAGCTGTACAGGTCCTGTGTATTCTTCAGACTTCTTTTGCCAGTTGTAAGCTGATTTTTTTTGCCAGTTAGGAAAGGCTCTGATTGTTCTTCTTCCCGTGTATCTTGCTTGAAAAACAGCACAACCAAGCTTTTCTTATCGCCAGAGTTTTTGGCTTGTGGCTGTTACCAAATTTGCTCATGACAAATCTTTTTTTTTTTGTGAATCTGGCAGTAGCAACCCATGGTCATCATATTCCAGGGGCAGGCCAGCATTTCTTACCAGCATATGTACACCCTGTGACTGAAGGGAAGATCCTGGATTTAGTCCTCAGCTTCAACACTTAGACACTAGAGCAAAGAAAGAAACCTTTTTTCTATCCACGTGTGTCCTGCAGACCAGCTGTGAACTAACTGCTTTGCAGCTGTTACGGGTTCAAGGCTGAAACAACCGCTGCAGCCTAAATAGATACCCCTCCTTTTCCCCTAAAGTGAAGGGAGGGGAGTAATGCCTCAGCAACTGTAAAACACGTAGACTTTGGCACCCAAAAGCCAGTGGATACCTGCTTTTATGGAACAGACAAATATTCTCAGATTTAATGCAGCATCTACGAAGACTAATAGCTATGCATGGTCCTCATGCAGAGTTAGACACTCCTGTTTGTCGAAGAGTCTGTATCGTAGTTCCAGGACTCCTGTCTCCTTAGCGTAACAGAGCCTCTGCTGTGTCCTGTCTTCAGCTCTACCTGTAGTGCACGGCAGAGGGCGTGGTGTGACATCCATGGGAACTGGCAGCACTCCCAGCCCATCCAAGTATTCACACACTGATCTCTTATCTCTGGTTACTTCAGAGGTTCTGCTGGTTTGTAAAAAAAATAACCCTCACAAATGCACCAGGCAATATGTTTATGCCTTGTCTCTGTCCTGGAGAAACTTATTGTGGGTATTTGATATTTAAAATACAATTAATGTGTTCTGTGTGTATGCCACAATCTGCACAGTGGCGTCGTAGTGATGGCTAAGGGCCTATGCTCTGCTACAATCAAAATGAGTATAAACAATTAAAAATGTGTAAACTAAAGATTTATGGGTCACAAAGGAAAGGATTGTAGGAACAGATAATTTTTACTGTTTTCTGCATTATCTGCTTATCATAAAAGATTTTACTTCAGTGATGACCAGTCTACATGGTAGAAATTCACATTAAATCCCCAGTTTGCAGAATGTCAGCTCACAGTGGGCTTTTTCACTTTATTTTGATATTTCTTATTTTCCATAGTATATGAAAACAGATGAAAAACTGCTACTGCAACTATCACTATGTCAGAGGTAATGTGCAAAATTTGCAAACTGCACTTTCTTTATATAAAATAAGGTCCTTCCGTGAGAGCCATTTAAGTCTATCAGTGAGCACCTCAAGGTAGAAATTAATAATAATTCAGAAAATCATAAATAAAAGGCTGCAGAAGTTATCTTCATTTTTTCTCTTTGATGCATACGTTGTGCAAAAGGAATGGTAGTTGTAATAAGAGTTATAGCATTTAGCCACAATTTACGATCTCTTATTATCACATTAATTCTTAATACTTAAAAATAAATTAATCATTATGGAGATGACAGAGGTGCAAAGTGAAACATGACACTAGAACTAGTACCTGTTGTAGGACGTTTTGTGCAAATGATGGTCCATTTCACTTAAAAATTACTTTGTATATGAAATCAGAAGAACTAAATCTCACCAGAATCCCAACTTTTTGATGTGATACAGGCATCAATATAAATTCACCAGCGCAGTCAATATCTAAACTTAAAAATCTACAGGCTCTTGACTCAAAGAAAATGTCTACAATCTATTGCATATTAAATGATCTTTCATTTTTGCTTCCATAATATTTAGAAGACAAAAGGAATGCAG
>NW_010404318.1:0-15431 GCF_000710305.1 Buceros rhinoceros silvestris | reverse complement strand
CAGGAATAATTCCTTCTGTCATAGCTTTACAAAGTTTTGTTAATGCAACGAACAATAAATAACAAAAACAATCCCCCTTATATTTGGATTAAGCATAACCTTCCATGCCCTTTCTGTTCTTTTCTCTCAGTTTTTCTGCCAAGCGTACTGAGGATTAAGAAATCAAAACAAATAGCTGGAAAAGAAGCGCCTAATTCTCTGCAGAGACAAAAGAGGATATATAACTGAGCTATAGGCCAGGAGTGCTTGTTGTGATAGAACATTGCTCTTATTTATATTTATAGTTAAAGTTACAGCTTCTCTAAATTAAAAATGCCACCAAACTACTCAAAAAGGAAATAAAATCTATACATAGCTACTTTATGCACACAGTATCATTACCAGTTCAGTTAAGCAAAAAGATTTTTCATCCTCTAGTCTAACGGCTTATCCTATAAAGTTATGTCTGCGTGCAAGTACGTGCTACAGGCCAAAGTCTGCTTCCACTTACATCTTTGCAAGATCACCATCTTAAAAGGTGTTGAACAGGGAAGTTTTCTATGACCACCGTCTATCCCTGGCCATTTTTGTGTGTGATCCTGAAATAACCACAGTTCTAAGCATGGTTGATTATAAGCAGTTGCTAGTGTGATTTATTTACTAAAAGACTGATTTGTGTGTATTTTCTTAAGTATGTTTCAATTTCTTTAAAACTGGTTCTTTCAGTAGAGTAGCAAGATGTCCTTTAGATTACCAAATGAATAGAAGATTTGGTTTAGAGTAGATCTTCACAGATATATGAAATAAGGAGATTTAAACTAACTTTCTAATCAGCAGAGGGAATGAGGTGCTGACATTTACATTTTAGGCTTTTTCTCTTAGAAAAAAAAATTACAACAAAACGTACGAGGATTCTTGTAGATACTGAATGCAAGAGGGGAATGTCTTGAGAGAGAATATTAGATTTTGTTGTAGCTTTTTCCAGTAGCATTGATTTGGAATTGCTTGTTCCCATCAACCATGCCGTGGATAATCAAATTTGTACTTTTGGTCTTAACACGCAGCTAAATCCTGGAGTGCTCAAATTTGCTTTGTTTCGGGAGGATTAAAGATCTGACGGAGGTTTTTGTATGCAGTATGCTGGCTGGTTTCACTTTGACTCAGTTAGGAAATAGGTGATAAGCTTTTACAACACTCAAGGGGTCACTTGGATGGAGTTAATGAAGAAACAAAAGGTGTAATAAGGCAATGCTCTTCACTGAGGGACTGATGTTTGAAGGAGGGGGCAGCCTTATTAGGAGCAGATGAAGGGGAAGAAAAACATACATCAAGTCTGCCCCAACACGTAGCCTTAGTTTACATGAAAAAGCAGCCAAAAATGCTCACTGGAATGAAAAGATTTTAAATTCAGAGTTCTTTGTTCCGGGCTTGGAAAAATAACTTAATAACAAGAAACTGTTGCAGTCTGTACAGTTTTTTAAAAAACACACTTGGCTCTCAAAAGTGCAGAGTGGGTTCCAGAGCAGTCATGCTGAGCTGATATATTATACCTGTTTATATCCAATGAAACTTGTAATAAAAAAAGATACACAGATAGCCTATCTTGCAGGAGAAGGGGAGTGTATACATGCACCGTGATACTTTGCATAAGGCAAAAATGTGTAGTTACATTTTAAAAGGGAAAAAAAGAACATACTGGGGAAATCTTTTTGGGTTTGTTTTGCTTTATTTTTAGTGGAAGGAACATAGTATTCCATTGCAAGAATCCTCCAACTATTTGGTTTATTGGGTTTGGGGTTTTGCTTTTGTTTTTGGGGTTTTTTTTTTCATCTTCTGACAATTATAGTAGCTTGGGGATTTTTCTAAACACGAAAGAAAAACTACATTGAAAAACAGTCCAGTTTTGCTTCCACAGCTTACTTTCAGGGATACTGACAGCGTTAAGGTAAAGAAACAACTGTTTTGGAAAAGATGGCTGCATCACTAAAATGAAATAACTGAGCTATAGCCTCTTTTTCACTGCAGAGTTCAACTCAGCTTTGAAAATTCTGTAAATTTTTGCCCAGCTTCAAAACAGTCTGTTTTGACACTGAGGAGTGCAGAGGAGTGCACAGCTTTGATTTCCATCATTAACTACAATGACTCTAGAAAGAAAACAAGTTGTGACGTTGTTTGGGTGACATAAATAGTCTATTTTCCTGATCAGACCATTTACAAAGTTTAACATAACCTAAGGTACTATGCTGTGGTTCAGTATTTAACCCAGTGTTGTGTATAACAGACTACATGAAGAGGACCCATACATGTTGCAAATGTCATCATTTTCGCTAAGCACAAAGCCTCTTGCTGTCCTGCATCGTAAGAGTTGTCACAGCGCTTGTGACATGTTCTTGCACTAAGCTCACATAGAGAGAGTAGAACAAATAAATGAAAGTAAAACCAGCTGCTCTGAAATAAAGCAAGAATTTCAAAAAGATGCAGCTTACCTTGTGAACTCCGTTTTATAATGACAGCTGGTTTATTACACCTTTTACTGACCATGTGTTTAATCAATATAAAACTCTAATAATGTAACAAGATCCCACAATGTTTTCTGATAAGTAGTTGTAAATTTTTCTGGAATACTACTTGTTAAACAAAGATTAAATGTGGCTATTAAACACTGGCAATAATGTTCCAGGAAGAGTGCTTTATTTCTGCACATGAAATGGGTACTGGGAAGGGATTGTTAAACTCTGTAAACACAAAAAAATGAGGTAGTGACAGAATAGCTATTACTTTAAATATATAGTCCAATAAGCAAAATTGCACTTGCCTTGGACAACATGACTATGAGATTCTCAGCAGCACAGAAAGCGAAGAAAAATTGTGTTCATTCCCGTTTGCATCACTTCAGATAAAATAATATGAATTGCATCAATTACATGTCCTAATTGATACTCTTTAATTAAATCACCTAAACACGCATTGCTGAGATGATTACTTACTGTGTAATTGTGGCACTAGCCTGACTATTGTCAGTGTAAGCTTCTGAGTATAAACCAACTTGAAACATAATTTAAGATTTAATTTGATTTCTACATTGCAGATTAGAAAATCAATGAGTGCTGGATTACAAATACCCTCACTCCCACTGATGGTCAGCTATACACATAAAAAGACTTTCTGACTTGCACATAACCACCTGTATGTTCACTATAGAAGTAGAACAAGAGTTAGAAGGTTGCAACGCTGCAGAATAACTACTTAAGGATTTAACAAATGCCAAAAGTGTGTCCAAACCTTATACTTCTCTTAGGAAAGAAAGTTAAGCCGATACTGGTAAGGAAGAATATCAGCTGCATGATAGAAATTGAGTGTCTCAGAAATTTGAAGTCAGCAGTTAATCTTGTGGTTAAAACATAAGCCTATGTTTTAATCATTTCCTGGGTTTTCCCATACAGGTTTTGTGGATCAGACCCCATAAAAAGCCTAATTTTGCCTAGGTTTGAGGAGACTGACACCCACATCTCCAGCTATAGGTTGTCCTTCCTTTTTGAAGCTAAGTCAGCAAAACAAAGAATGAAAAACACAGGAGTCTGGAAAAAGAGCTTCACTGTCTTGTAGTGGTTAGGGCATTTATCTGAGGAAGGAGAGGCCAGGTAATGCTTATCTAATTACTGTTGAGTGTTGAATATAAAATTAACCTGAGAAAAAGACTCCCTACTCCCTCCTGGCTGAGTGCCTTAACCTCTAGATTTAAGAGTCACTACAGTGTCGTACTCCTGGAAGAAAAATGTAATTTTTAATTTTTGTTGAAAACTATTTCAGACTTGTTCGGGCTAGATCTACATGTCTGCTGTATGTTGCCAGTTATATAATTCAGTGTCAAATCTAGATTTGTGTGATTTATGATAAAGATTTTTGGAGATCCATGAAAACAAACTCTGTGACAAGATCTATGCATAACTATTCTTACAAATTTAAGACTATCAATTAACAGTGACTTACTTTTGGGTGTGGGGTTTTGGTTTGTTTTGGGTTTTTTTTTGGCAATTCTCCTGACCAAATAAAGTCTTTTGATGCCCATCCAAGGATGGAAGAGATTACATTTTTCTCCTTGTGCAAATCACAAGCCAGAGTTTCGAAGTTAATCATGTTTTAATGATATAAACCAATATGAGTTAGATGAGAATCAGGTGAAGTGCTTAAACCCATGTAATGAAAGAATTCTATTTTAAAAAACAAGGCCAACTATTTTCCTTCTAAAACTAAGGAAGTAATTATTTTGGAAGATAAAACACTTCAGAAAAAACAAAGTGTTATTTATAATTCTTAAGCTTTCTATATAGCTGCTTAGTAGCTATAAAATAATGTTAGGAACAATATCAGCTCTGCAGAATATAAAATGAGGGTTTACTCTGCCATTTTAACGGCAGGAGAGAGACCCCAGCTCCAGAAGAGGAAGAATCTCTTTATTTGCTATGCCCCTCTAAAACTTTATCCACTTCTGGACATTTAGGATAGCGATGATATAAGAGGGGAGACACTTTAAGGGTAATTTTTTAAGCATTTCATACTATTCTGATACACTAATTTTCTGTATAATTTTCCATGCAAGTATTGGAATATAAGGTTTGACATCCTACCCGTCTATGTGCATTGTAAGCCATAAGCAAATATGGTGGCATCAGTCCCAGCCTGGCTGTAGACTCCGTGGCCTATGAATGAAAAATGATGCCTATAAGCAGGGATTTATTGTACGTTGCTTTGGTCTCTTCTGGGAGAGGTACTAAGGATAGTTTTTCCAACAGACAGCAAGAAAGGTAGAAGCTGAGTCAGGCTCCACCCTTCTACTTCTTATCCTTCATTTGGAAAGGGTAAAGCTCATATAACCAACTTAGTCAGTCTTTTATTGAATGGATTTCTTGTGAAAATAAAAAAAGATTTGGTGAAAGTAGAGAACACGCAGATAGTTCTGTGAATGTCAGAATGAAGCATATGTTTTCAAAGACTTTGTTGCAATAGTTGATTGTAATCAGAGTCTAAAAAGCTTTTGTGTATCACTTCACAAATATCCATCGGTCTCTTGTTAATGGAGTTTTCATGATGGCTTCTTCAATGTTCATACTTGGAAATTATTATTCCTTTATTCATCTCTTGAAGGCCACCTCTTATTTTACTGTGGTCCAGCATAGCTCACCAGCCACAATCCCGAAAAGAGGGAATTTAGCTCTAATCTCCAACTAAGCACAGAAAAATATTTTCTCTGGGATTTTAGTTTTACTTGAGTGTGTTTTGGAAATAATCAAAACACAAGCAGGGACTCTAATTGCCAGGCCTTCCAGCCCCAAGCAACTGTGCTGTGCCTACTTGGCAAAGTCCTATTCCTTGTCTGGGCCAGCTGTAGCAGTTTACTTCACAGCTTAACTAGGCTCATCTGCTCCTGCTTACCTACAGCTGATGAACTGTGAGCAGCTCTAACTAATCCCGGCAGTGACTAGCCTCAGCCCTACCCAGCCATGACTTTGGGAAGCTATTGCTAGGTGAGGGTTGTCAGCCTTTCAAATCTCAGGAAGGGCAGACAGTGGGAAATGATTCCTCACTGACAGCAGGATTTCTCACAGACAATCAGGTATCCTGCTAGAGGTTTATTTACTTATAAGATTTACTTTGTTTACTGCTAGAAGCTTATTTACTTATAAGAGGGCTTATTAACTTCTGCTTCCTGTAAAGATGGTACTAGAGAAGAGTTATTTCTCCCTGCTTTAGAAACTCTTGGTCTTTGCTTTTTACTGGAAAACAAGATTCAGACAAGTCAGGAATTAAAAATGGCTATATACAAGCGAGACTTTGACAGAGATGCAGTAGGTTGTTGTGCTTGTACTACAATCCTTGTAGCATGCTTACAGCAAAATATCAGGAGATGATGTGGCAATTCATGTGATGCATCAACGCCTAACTCTACTGGTTTATTAAAAAGTGCAGGACCTTCCAAAGTATCACATGATTAGAACTACAGAGGGCTAATTGAATCCTGGTACTTCTGACAGTCATGTCTCTCAATTGCCCTGCTGTTCTTAATGTGCCTGAGCAATCAAAGTGAGACAATATTGAGTATATTTCAGTAGTGCTCAAAGACTGCATCCCAGAGAAGAAACATGAATGTGTTATAGACTTAATAATGCTGTTTCTCCTGTGACCTGAAGGAGCGAGGTGTTCCAGCTGATCTTCCTAGCAGAAAAAGAAAATATCTTTCTAAAGCTCCTGTGGATCTTTGTAGAGCTCTTACAAGACCTATCAGATCATTGGCTACATCGTTTAAGTCTTTTTGGCAGGTTTCTGAAAATGCTAGAACTTCTAATCTCTTCTAAATGGCTCAAGTCTTTAGAAAGATTGAGTCATGTCAACATGACAAAGTACAGTCACTGTCTGTCCTATTTCTTATGGTCAGTGCAATGACATGTACTTTCAATTCGTTTGTCGTAAAGACTACTCTTTGTCTAAACTATCTGTAATAATAAGTCCAATTATGAGATTTTCATAGGAATCCTACATTCAGAAAGTTGAGACAATAATAGAAATACAGCCTTTGTCTTTGGCTCTGTGAAAACAGGTATTAAATTTTGAAGTCAGCAGAAATCTTCAAAGAAAGCAGGTGTTGGCAGGAGCTTCAATCATGAACAGTTCCTACATGTCTGCGAAGTAAAACCTATTGGTCCTCTTTGCATGCTAACTGCAGTGAAGAAATTCTGTCCAGTTTGGCAGAAATAGGTTATGAATTGGAAGATTTTATTGTGAAGGTCATTGAATTGATTTGGTCAATTTAGTTGAAATCTTGTTTTGGAAGAGTACTAGTTAGAAGAAGAAACAGTTGAACCTACAGTGATGAAATGTGTTTGTCTTTCAGTTTGTAATGGCTTCATTTTTATATTACGTTTTTGTATTTGTTATAGAAGTTCATACAGATATAAACGTATTTTACACAGTAAAACCCTTTGTGAAACTGAAGTAGTCTTCTGCATTGTGTTAGTGCACATATAAAACTAATTGGAGAAATTGAAATGTGGCACAATAGACTTCCTAGAAAAACTCTCAAGATTAGATATAACTAAGAAAACCCACATTTTGCTCCTAACTGTACTACAGTAGTTTGTGAGTTATCTGTGTTACTTCATTTCCTATTCCATTTCAAATTTCCATCTTCTTAAGATGTAGAAATAAGAGTGTTGTACTATGTGTAAGCCACTCTGAGATGTTGAGGTAGAAAATGCTATAAATTGAATGCAAAGCATTTATACTGAGTGTAAATCATAGTAATGATCGTGACTCAGGGCATTTCCTGGGAGCATTAACTCCACAGAAGATGTTTGCTTCTGTTCATTAACCTCAGGAAAAACTAGCTGTTAATGACCTTAGGCACTAAGGTGCTCTCTGAGCTGTGTTTGCCCCTAGTAGTCTCTGAGCTGGTAGCTGAGGACTTGGTCAGGTTTTCAGAGGATTTTATTTTTGTGTTCATATTACGGCATTATTGGACATTTGCACGGAGCTAACACCCTCTGTGTTGGATGGAATCAAGGTTTCAGAGAAAGTAATCTGGATTCTGATAAAACTAGATGCTTCTGAGCCAAGGGGCCAGTAGGCTACAGGCGAGGCACTCAGAACCTTTGCAGTGGAGGACTGCCTGGAAAGAGCAGTTTAGCAGCAGCGGGAAGGCTGTACATCCAGGAACAGGGCCTGTGCATATCAGAAAACAGGAATCAATTAAACTTCAAGCAGCTTCTATCAGTAAAGGCTGACCCGGGTGGAACAAAAGTGACTTGAAAAGTGGCAGCATTCAGTTTAGTATTCCCCCAAGACAATGGTGAACTTAATAGCATTCAGAATGATGGCACTTCACGAAAAGTTTTAATCTGCAGTTTGTTACTATGTTCCTGTTAATCTCCTAAACCATTTTATTCTCTCCCTTTAGTTTTTCTTTCAGTTTTGCCACTGTAAATTCAGTGCAGGTTCTAATCCCTCAGCTTTCCAATTTTGCATGTAATTTTGTATCTTTTTACCAGAGTCTTGTTTTTAAAGCTGGTTTTTGCCACATGGTCATGGAGATAGTGTAACCTTCCCCTCCCCAATTTCCTCCTCCAGCAGCTCCAACTGCAAGGATAGCCAATGTTTACAGCAAGAAGATAAAAATATGCTAGATATCTTCAGTTGCTTCTTCCCGGGTACTGACTCGGCAGTTTCAGTAAGAACTCTACTATACTGTGGAAGCTGTTTCCAGTATACTAGAAGGGCTTCCTACCATATGCTCTCCCATCTGTGATAAGAATGAGGGTTTTGGGAAAAAAAAAAAGGCAAAAATTTCAGTGTGTGACTGAAGTTGAACTGTGTGCAATGTCTGCCTGCTTTAAGGAATTCTTGAAAAGTAAGTATGTGGCTTATACATGTAATGAATTCTCCTACTTCCTGTGTATTCCACATTGCTGATCGAGCATTTTCTGTGCAAAAAATAATGGTTATGAGGCCTGGAGAATTAGCGGGACTGAATACATCTCTAGCACTGTAATTCAGTAAACAGTGTGGAGTCACCTCAATTCATTGAAGAGGCTTTTTGGCTTTCACTGAAGACTGATGCTTTGCTAAAGATTAACCGCAGCAGCGTTAAACCTTAATGTAAGTGTCATTATATCTTCTTTAAGCCTTTCTGCAAAACCCGCCTGCCCTGGTTACATCTGATATTTCTAATCTAAGTGAGGTTGGAGCAGGAAGCTCTATGTTGGTCTGTACTGTATATCTTAAACACTGCCTCCACTGTCGTCATTCCCCCCCTCCCAAAAAAAAAAGCCAAGAAGTGACCCAGAGAAGGGAAAAAGAGGAACTGTTTAATTTAAAATGTCGTTATGAAATTACCTTTAAGTCTTTAAGTTTCTGTATTTCAAAGATTTTTCCCTCTTGATGGGTTTCTGTTATTCCTATCTCTTACGGTACTGAAAGACTCAAATTAGTGTGATGATTAGACTTGGTGACACAGGATACCCTTCCTTATACAGTAGGTTTGAATTTGGCTCTATATAACTACTCATTTTGTTACACTTAATCTTCCATTCATAAATAGTTTATAAGAGCCAATAAATTATTAAATTCTAATAGCATTACGACATGGATATAACAATAGAAATTGTAATAAGTACTTCAGCATGGATATTACCTATAAGAGGAGAACAGGACCCATCATACGTAACAATTGTTTATTCTTCATTAAAAATGTGTTAGACTTACACTTTGTAGATCAACCGTTAATACAGAGTAATCTAAAATACATAGGATTTGGTATGCAGACAAAAATATTTTGGAAAAACATTACCAATATTTTGAACAACAATTTTTCAATGGCCAATAGAGATCCAGGAAGGAAAACAGAAAAATATTCTGCATTTGCTTAGTTAATTTAAATAATCCCATTCTATTTGAAATTGTGTTAAGCAATATAGTTGGTCAGCTGCTTTAAGAGACTATACTGACTCTATTGTTTGATACCTATAAACAGAAAACGTTACAGACTGGAAGTCCTACTTTTTCTTCTAATGCCTTTGTTTTGCTGTTTCCTCATCTTCACACTTTTGTCTGTCATTTATTTCGGTAGATGCCAATTCTTGTTTAACTTTGGAGGAGAAAATACGTTGAGCCTCCTGTAGTGAGTCTTAGGTGCTGTATGAAGCCTCACAGAATAAGTCTAGCACTAGGGGTCACTGGCACTCCATCGTTAACAGGCAGCTGCCGAAAAATAGGGTTGGGGTTTGTGGTAGCAAGAAACCTATTTTACTATGAAGTTTAGTAATATTTGTACTGCTAAACAGGCAACTGTGTTAAGGTCTAATGTAAACACACGCGTAGATGCCATATGTGTTTACAAATATATGTTTATGAAAGATGGCAAACTATTCAGAGCTTCTATTGTTTGCATATTGGAGTTTCTCATCCCTTCAAAAATTCTTGGGTCATTTTGTGTTTCTGTGTGTACTTCATACTAACCTACAGTTAGCTACTGTACCCATACGTCACTGGGTCTTGGGAGCGACATACCTTTTAATCTAACGCACAGTAGCCAGTATTTGGCACTAATAAATGCTGTACCTGAGAGGTTTTGCGGGACTGGGCTCCTTGATTCTAAGAGGTGTTGGGCACAGGACATGAACTGGTTCTCAAAAAAAAATTCTAATCACTGATGATTTGGCCCCTACTCACAGTACTGTGTTACAAAAGTATAATTAGTGTATTTAATGTCCCTTATACTAAAAAAGGTCAATTAATTAAGTATAAAAGTTGCCATTTTTAAACCTGTTTAATAAAATTGCAGTATTTTCATTATTTTTTCTATTAAAATTGAAGGCCTAAATGCTGAATTGAAAAAAATTCTGTAGATAATCACTATCCATAGTAGCTTATTAATTACATACAAAAAAAAATCTTGGGATAGAATTTAGCAGAGAAGATGGAAAATACTTTTTAAAAAAATATATATATATAACATGCCAAGGTTCTGATTAGATGGTTTTATTCAGTCTATATAATGACATTTTTATAGAGAAAAGATTTTCTTTCTGGTTCATACTGAAAACACTTGTTTTTTCAGGCATGATAGCTGAGTCCTATTCCATCTCAAAACAACACTAGCATAGAGTAAAGGTCAGAAATTCTCGGGTGCTGAGTGGGTAGTGAGGGTTGTGGGTAATGGTTCTGCATGTGAGGTATAGTCAGGCTGTGGAGATCCTTTTCTTGGAAATGTCCAAAGTTAACATGGGTTCAAGAGGAGACCTACAGAAGGAACAGCAGACGAGCGTTTCTAAATACATAGACACCTCCTCTGGCTCCAGTACTGAAGGCTGTGAGAGCACTGGAGGGAATTATTATGTATTCTGGCCTTATTCTTATGTTCTTCCCTAGGGCATCTGCTTTTGGCCACTATGGGAGACAGCATAGCAGACTGCACAGACCTTTGATCTGTCCTATTCCTCTGTGCATTTTCATTTTATATAAAAAAAGGTATTTAAAAAAAAGGAAGCCAGCAGTGGATGCAGGCAAATCGTCATCTCCATAGTAACTTTCCATGGGCTTCGCCCTCTTTGTTTATAAGGCATCACATCAACTTGTCTTCAGTTACATCTCAGAACAGTCAATGGTAACATCCCCCATTCTGTTATTCCATGTTACCTGCTCCTACAGGACCTGTCAGTTTCCAGTTACACCACTGAAACCACCAGATTTCAGAGTGGGCACCGCTGCATGTTAACGCTTACACACATACCAGTCATTTACATCACTCGTCTTTTGTAACTCAGCAAGTTCTGGGGCTAATACGTGGCATTTCACTGCTATGGGGGCGTCGGCGCAACCCAACCAGGAAGAAGGAATTTTGTTTGTACCTGTTAGTTTTCTCACGATACATATATACATTTCTTCCTTCAGTGATTTTTTTTTTTTTTCCTGATGTGCACACATATAGGTTACCTTATTTACCTTTTATTCAAGCTGGCCTCTGCATCTTACCATATTTGGCCCTTATAAATCACTGCGTTTTATTGTGCTGTAAGTACAGAAACTTGCAGCCAAAGCAGCTCTTAACCCCATCAGATGAAAAAGGTTAATATATTAGTTCACTAATTCAAATAAAAAAGCCCTCTTCGATACACTTTTTGTCTGTTAGAATGCTGCTGGTTTGGCTGATAACAGCCTAGCTGTGTTGTGATAAGGGTCTTTGTCATTTTAGAACTCATTTGGAACTAAGCTATTTCTGAGTTTTCACAGGAAACAAGTAAAGGAGAGTGAAAACTCTGACTGACATCATCTGCTTTTTCAGCTATTGTGAACTGACAGCAAGCCCAGCACCATGAAGCAGCCTGATAGGAATACTATTCCCCACTACGGTTAGCGTTTGATCATTAAAGCGATAGGCCCTCCAAGGGGTGTCACCATTGACAGGGGAGCCACAAGCTGTCTAATAGATTTTTATTTCAGCCTGGTGAAGATTTTGAACTGAATTGGCTTTTCTCATACAACATGAGCATTATAAGCAAAGCAAGTGATTTTATTTTTTATTTTCCTATATGTGCGTGAACAGATGAAACAGTTTTAAATAAATTAACAAAGATTTAATGCTTCATCCTGCTATGACTGGAATAAAACTCTGAAGTGCTGATTTATGTCAAAAGAAAGTAAGATCCAGAAATTAAAATGAAATTGAAGAGTGTGACTCAGTTTGGTCGTTGTGGCATCACCCATTATCTTGTTCTGATTTTCGTATTTTCTATGTGGGAGCATCACAAAAAGACTTCAGCTGCTGACTGTGACTCAGCCGGCCAAGATGTAGCATACGCGTGCAACAGAAAGTCCCTTCCCCAAAGGCTCTGCACTACCCAAAGAGTGAGAAAAGATGGCAGGTAGATGTGATGAAGACATGAGTGATAGAAATGTAAAATAATAGCGGCACAACTTACGTTTTGCCTTATGAGTGGCAGTCACAGTACACCTGCTGCTTCATGACTACTACATGTTTTGAAGACAACACATTAAATTGTATAAAATTGCTGGAAGGTCAAACTGATCATGCTGATTTCTTTTCATCTTCTGAACCTACGAGTCTAATTGCTCCTTATTTTGGATGTTGTGCAGTAACAAACAGATAATCCATTTCAATGCTCTCTGTGCAATCTTCAAGCAATGTAGGGGGAAAAAAATAGGAGGAAAAATCTGTCTCTAAAAATCAATGGTAAAGTATGCACCAAATTCAGCATCACCAGGGTTCTTCTCTCAGAGTTTAATGGAAAGTAAAAAATATTTTTTGTGAAAAATGTGTAACTGCTCAGTTTAAAAGAGTCAGTAATATGCTCTGCTATTCCAGGTCTGTGGGCACTGACAGAGAATTGTTAGAAGGCGATCATTTGGCTTTAAAATTGTTTGCTTTCAGATCACTGGACACATTCTGTATTTCCACATTTTATATATATACTTACATATACATCGTGGAATATTGGGCAGAGGAACATTTTTGCTAGCCCACCTGGCTACAGTCTTTTCTCTAGTCTGCTCTTCTTTGCTGTGTCAATAGGGCTTCTCCCAGACTTGCACTTGTAGCCTGTCAATGAGGGAACATTACTGCCTTGACAAAAATACCTCAAACAAAAATGTGAATTGATAAAGTGATTAGAACAATTAGCAATTTTAATTACATAAAGCAGATTATATCCATCAGTTGATACATCACATTGAAGATGAAACAAGAAGTCTCAGGGTAACGATGGATTTTCTCATTAACTTGTTGGATGCAGATTAATCAGTGTGCTCTCTTCACAGTTAGCCGGAGGTTGTGGGCATGCAGGTTCCTTCACTCTCTCCTGTGTTTTCCTAAAGCCAGTTCTTCCTTCACAATTAGTTGTGTTAATTATCCAGAAAAGATTAGGCATACTTGCCAAAATAACATATTGCTAATAAATCAGGAGGATGTTTTCTCATTACTGAGCAGTATGAATTGATGTGCTTTTCCATGAGCGGTGTCTAGGAAAGGTTTGCACTACAAAAGTGTTTTAGACAGCCAGGCCAGAGCTTGCACAGTTGAAGTGGTGTCACCTGCCCTCTTAGGAAGAAACTAGAACCAGGATGCTCTGCAGAGTGAAATTTGGCAAGTGGCCTATCCTTAGGCTGTCACTTCACTAAAACACCCACGGAAGCAAGGGAGGGCACACACAAGCACCAGGCACACTTCGGCATTTCTGAAGGGACTGGAGGCAACGGTTTATTCACAAGTCAGCTGGCTTTGGGAAGGCTGGAGACCCCAGAGCTGGTTCATGGGGTAACAGGATAGTGGAAGAGGAGGATGTTCACAAAATATTACATGTCCATGACTACCTACTAAAAGTAAAAGGACTGCAGAGTGCTTTGGAGTGAAAAGGGTATCGATGTATAAAATTTAATAATTAGTTACTGACCTTTCAGAGTGACTTTCAAAAACAGTAAGGAAAAAATAATAGTCTAGATTAATTTTTTTTTCTTTTACAAGATCAAATTTGGTAATCAATTTTTTCAGTGAGTAGCATCATTTTGGACCTGGATAAAGGATCCTGGCTCCCCTGGTTTCCATATTTTTGCTGGAAAATTAAGTAAGTGCTTCCAGGTCTGCTGTTTCAACAACAATGGTGCAGAATATGAAAAGAAGAACCTAATATTGCAAATTTACCATGATTGGCACAAAAGCTCCCCCTCACTCTGCAATTCTGTAACCGCTTCTGCTGTTTTTTCTGTCTAGTTACTCCGAATGATTGGAAGGCAGCAACACCATATGTACAAAACATCACCAATTGTTGCACAAAATAACAAAAAGTAAAAGCCAGGTACTTGCCAAAGAGTCAGAAACTGAAAAAGCAAAAGACAAGAGAATTGTGGGGGCTTGGGGTTTATGTTTTTTAATTATTCCAATAACTTTTCTTTTTTTCATATTGGTAATAAAACCCCTCACACCTGTATCTGGAGAGAAAGCTCTTCCTTCTTTGCAGTTTTCATACTTCCTGTAGACTGTAGGAAGCTTCTCCTTACCCATCAGAATACAGGTTCAGTGGTGCATTGTACTGGCATAGCTCACCCTGCCACTGGGTGAAGCTGGGCATTGGATTCCTCCTCCAGATGATGGTTGTTTTATCTCGGATAGAGCGCAGTATTTTATAATAATTCTCCTGTGTTGGAGAACACTGTGAGGTTTTGACCACAACATACCACATATCACGTCAATAACGATTTTTAATCTTTCTTCAGACAGTGGATGTTGAGAGCCGGTACATTTATATTTCAGATATTATGCCAGTTCTAGACATATGCGTCATTTCAGGTCTGGGGAACCTCTCTGGGACTGGTAACGCTTATAAACTTGGAGTGAGCTTCTAAAATGAATTCACAGCATGGCACAAAATAGAGCCTTTTCTCATTGCATGGCTGATCATGTATTTCTCAGTGTTGGCAAACAGAAAGTGTACAGTTTCAAAGTTTATTTTGATAGATGTGTTTTAAAACTTCAGCATTGTGGATGTTAACTTGAAGGAAATGACTGTAAGTTCTTGTAGCTACTTTTAAATTATTATTTTATTTTATTAGAGTTTGGACTATGGTAAACTGCATTTTGCTGCCATTCCATGTGCCAAGGATAACAAATTTCATTATTAAGCTTGACCAAAGGGTTCTTGCATTGGTCCCTTCTGTAAAGGAAAACCTAGTCGCTTATTTTTCCCCAGCACTTCTAAACACTATTTAGACCAAATGTACTTTCCCTGCTGTTCTTGCAATATGTATGAAGTATTTCTCTACACTGCCTTCCCATTACTTCCCTACTCCTGCTGCACCACACTTCGCTTGGCTCGCGACTGTTCCAGCGGCTTAGGGAGAGCTGAATACACGATAAACTCGGGTAAGGGAAGGAGCCAAAGCCCAACCAC
>NW_010404317.1:0-11877 GCF_000710305.1 Buceros rhinoceros silvestris | reverse complement strand
GGGTCTTTTCCAACCTAAATGATTCTATGGACAAAACAGTCAAAAGCAGACATGTAAATCTTATAAAAGAACAGAGTAAGATGTTGATTTTCTACTGACCTTGTTTCCTTTGTAAGGGATATCCCGTGACACAAAATCACAGCTGCCCTCAAAATTTAAAGCAGCACACCACCAAACTAAGGAGGACACATTATTTTCACTGCAGGAGCATCAGAGTTCTGAAGTCCCATTCTGGGGTGGATCTTTAATAATCTTTAATTTAAATTGACTGCTTTGCAAATGAAGCCACGTAGAGGGTCTGATGACTCCTTTTTGCCCTTCTACATGGAAGGCCAGCAGCAATCAGTGTAGCATTTCATTCTGCCCCAAGACAGTTTTGTTTGTGGCACAAATGTGAAACAGTATTATTAAGGACAAGTGACCTAGCATGACATTGCCTATCAAAACATTTTCACGCTCTGCAGGCTATAAATCTATTGATGTTCCTGACTTTTGTGAATGATTGCTGCGAAAAGAATGTCCACATGATTTTATTTGACATGTAAACTGCGCTGTGTGTTCCAAATCTGTCATCACAGCACTGAAATCCAGCCTTGACACTAATTTGTACAAACGGCAGGTCACTCTAGGAGGAAAATATTTTTTTCTGAAAAGCAGTGCAGTTCAGTTTTATAGGAGGCAAATCTTTGAAGGGCTTTTTGCCAGCCATTAAGCTACAGCTGTCGGCTAGATCTGTTTCCCATGTAAATAAAACTCTGTCCACAGTGTAGATTTTCCTCCTGGAAGCACTTTGTCTAAACACAAATGAATGCAAACAGCGATTGCATTTCTTTAAAATGGAGAAGGAGAAGCTCATGAAGACTGATGAGAAGGAGAGGTGGCTTTCAAGAATTTTGGAGTTTCAGAAAAACTTTTTAAAAGCATAAATCTTGGCTTTTTTGGTTTTCTTTTAATAGAGTTTTGGTCTAAAAATACATTGCTCTATTCATAGTATATGGAAATAAATAAGCACTTAAGGACAAAGCCAACCCTAAACCTGGACACATTTTGTATTTTTTTTTTTAAACATCAGCCCATGCCACGATTCATTTCCTTAGAAAGGGACTCCAGCAAAAATTAATGCTTTCCATGTAGAATATAACAAAGAAAACACTGTACCTTAAATAATTTTTGAGGCACTGCATAATTTCAGGGATGCCAAGCATTCTCCGCTCTCCTTGACTTCAAAACCTCACTGCATTAGGCTCTGAGTATTTTAAAATGAGTCCTAAGCTATCGAGTAGTCTCACATCCTTTCCTAATGAAAACCCAACTCGCTTGTAAACCAAAGTAGTGCCAAGCTTATCAAAACCTGAATGAGTTCCTGTAAGATTTTTGTTCCAAAATGGAAAGAAATGTATTTTCTGTAATCCACACCAAGTTTTCGAGAGGCAGTTCTCGCAGTCTTGACCATGAAAACATTTGGCAAATCTGATATCCATAAATCCAGTATGTTTAACTCAGGCCCAGGCACGCAAAGTGAGTTAATACACTGAGCATCTCAGCACTGACTCTGCCCTAAAAACTATTTTTCTGTAATTATATGGTGACTCTGGACTGGAAAACAGACCAGATATAACAAGCAAAATTTTGCCTCTTGCTCCCCAACACGAACACACATACCTTAGGCTCCAGAATATTTAGCCTTTGTCCCTCATGTAGTTTAAAAGGCTTGCGGTCCCACTGAGCTCCTTTCATCTTGTTCATAAATAGAAGTATTGCATAGCTTGGTTATATGTGCAATTAACTTTTAATTCTGAATTTAGATCATCCTTCATTAGCTGCAAAGTTGGGATATTACCAAGACTGCCTTACCTGAAAAGAGTAACTTATTTTTCCAAGGCCTGTACCTGTTGTTCGGTTCTTCCTGTGTCACTGGGGTAACAACAGGCGTGGTCACTAGAAATCCTCTCATCCCTTGCAAACGGCTCAAGTGCTTCCTCATTTTTTTTGCAAAATCTTCCGATTTTCCTTGTGCTCTCACACCACAAAGTCGATAGGAAAAAGGTTTGAAAAGCAGAGTGGTTTCATCTTGAAAGACTCCGGAGGCGCTTTTTTTGGTAACTCCAAAACCCCATTGTGGGACACTGGACTCCTGCTGAGACAGTGTGTCTGCTTAGGTCACACATGAAGGACCACACCTGGCTGACAAAGCCAAGTAATAGCAATTGTAAAATTATTTGTTTATATTCATATTGCTTGTTTGATGGATTTATTCGTGTGCAGTTCTGCAAGATGGATGGTAGTTATCTGTACTGAGGCTGAAGCCCAACACATCCCCTGCTTTCTGGCTAATGATTTCCTCAAACGGGTTCCTTTTTTACACGAGTGCCAGTCCAAGGATACTCATAAAACAGAAGGAAAATAACTTTAAAAATCCCCAAGCATTGGGGGATTCTTCTGTATACAAGAAATTGTTAAGGGATGTTACAAGAGGCTGCTGCCTGTTGCTGCATCAGAGCCTAGGAGCCCCCTCCCGCCTGGGGACCGAGTTCTCTGCCCAGGCTGAGGGACACAGCTGCCACTTTTCTCTTTGCAGGTACAACCAGTAGTGAAGATGATGACATATCCCAGAGACTCAGACACAAACACACAGACGTACACAGACAGATGCTTTCCAGAGTCACAAGCACATTTCACAGATCCCCCGAATACCAGCATGTCTCCTCCACCCCCCTGGTGTCTCTGCCTGGACCCAGGGCCTCTTGCTAACCAGGGGGAGTTTGCTGCAGTCCAGCGTGCCGTTTGCTGCAGTTGACACACATACATACTCCATGCACACCCGTCAGGATGGAGCCCATCACTTGCCTCATTCACCTGGTACTCCCATAGTTGGTTTTGGGACACACATTTTTCCTACCCCAGGAGTTGCAGTCGAGACCCCCACTTGCTCCAGGTGCTGTCTCTGAGATCCCACAGGCTCCAGCTGCTTACACCACCAGTCCATGACGCCTGCACCTCATCTGACTCCAATGCCTGGCCCCAAATCCACTCACACCTGCCCATCAGCCAGCACTCACTTGTCCCTAAAGCACTCACACCCCCACCAGACAGTGAGTGAAGTGGTGCAGGGCAAGCTACCACAGGGTTTAAGGAGAAGACAGGCCAGGCTGGGGTGATGAGGTACAGGGCAAGGTGCTGACCTACCACAGTCTGCACACAGTCAGTCCCTCAAACACAGTCCTCTTACCCCCTTGCTCCTCCCCATCCCCTACATGCTCCTTTGTAATTTTTGCTTGGTCTTGCTGACACCCCACCCACACCAAATATCTGGGACACCCAGCTTTGCACTCTTACTGGTGGCAAAGCCTGAAATTTCTTGATGACACATCAGTCAGTGTGACCAAGGAGGTTTGTTTCTTCTCACTGTCTCCATTTTCTCTTTCATACAGGTTTGTGCCTGTGTATGATCTCATCACTTCACCATTTACTTATTACATCCCTTTTCATTGAGAAGGCCTTTGATCAGATCACCTTACTGAAGTGGGGGTGCTCATCTCCCACATGCCATTACAGAATGAACGCATCAGAAACTGCTGAGACTAGGCAATGTTGAGTGCTGAAGTGGAAAAGAAACCACCCCTGTAAATACTGTTAAGATCTGAAAATTAAGGGACATTCAAAGGCAAATGGCTGGAAAATGTAGTTGGTGGGTTCTAGAAACTGAGATGTCTACAGGCAAGATTTCAGAGGTAGAGATGAAAGTGTTCCACTTGTGTGCTCCACCCAGTCAGAGTGATTAATTGTTTTCGTATCTGAAAGAATTGCTTTGGGAACCAGAATCTGTCAGCTGAGCTCCTGTGTTTCCCAAGATCAATTATGCTAGCACACTAGCTAATAAGGAATAAAGTAGCAATTTCTCCTTAGTGCTATATTTACAAACCAGACCACCACGTACTCTAACGGTAAAGAGATTAGAAGCCTGTGATCTGGGACCTCCTGTGCCTGTAAAGAAAACCAGTATTTCCCTAGGGAAAAGACAAGACTCTGTTCTTTCTTCCCCTAAATGTAGATTTTATTAATTTCCCCATTCAGTTCTTAGCAATTCAAGTGGTAAATAAAACTTAATATTTTTTCAGTCATCGAAGCAAATCTAAATTCGTGTTTCACTAATATGCAACTTTTGACATCCAACAAAGACAAGAGGCTGTTTAATTACAGTGTCATATTGACCATAAAGTTATTCATTACAGCGTCAGTTTGGTTACAACTCAATCATCAGTGTTTTGTTATGAAAAAACTGTCAGCGGATCCTCCCTGGGCAGAGCCCTTATGATGTAAGGCAAGAGAGGTGAGGGTGCACCCAAAATGAAGAAGAAAAGGATGCGGCTGTTTTTATTGCTACCTTGGCCAGCTGAACAAAATCCTCCCTGTCTCATTTTAAAGACGTTACTTCTATATTGGCGTAACACTAAAGCTTTGGAAAATGAGCTTTAGGAAAAAAAATGTGACACATGCCTCAGATGAAAACCTCTCCAATACTAGGAATAATGGGTCTTTCACTTGCCAAAATAATAATGATAAAGCACCCCAGATTAATTCCCCCAAAATATGATTGTTGAAATGTGGTGAAATAGGTAGTGACAGAGCTCTACTAGTCTTCCCTTTCTAATTTCCCGCCTCAGATCATCCTGAGGCAAAGGAAAATTGCCGTTAAACTGCCTGAATCTCCTCCATTAAGGCACGCAGTACTGTTGGAGTGGCACTGTCAAGTGGAAGAGTCTCCCTTAAGAAGTACTACTTCCATTTGTGAAAAAGACAGGGTTTGTTATCAGGATCTCCTGTGTCAGTACTCTTGGTTAAAACTAAATTTTACAGTTTATTCTTGTTAGTTCATAAAATCAATGTTTTTCTTATCTGTAAGTTTAAGTAAATGAATTTTCTTAGTGCTACTACCGCAAATCTGTTTCCAAGTGTCAGGCAACAAGCCCATACTCTGTATGTGACCCACACAGAGAAAAGGAATTGTTTGCTTGGTTCAACAGTAGGAGCTACTTGTCTTGCAAAAGCTTAACACATACATTATTATAACGTACAGTAGACTATATGTGTTTCATTAGTGACATATATCCTCCTCATCACAGATGAAGTATACATTCACATCTTTTAAAAGAATTAGTGAAGAGAAATGAAAATTAATGTGCTATGCCCATTACTGGGAAGAAAATGAAACTCATTGGACAGACAAAAAGCCATGATGTTGTGAAGTCCTTTAATACCAGTTAGTGTGGGAATAATCAATATGCTGCTTCTAGGAAAAATCTATTTGCAAACAGACAGTGCAAATTAAACTAAGCTATAGGATACATTGTATTATAAAAATTCTGTGGCAATAAGTGAGTAATAAATCCAGAAACTTTCAGATTAACAAAAGTCTAATAAGAGTCTAATTTAGGTCAACTGACTAGGGACAAAAGAGGTAACTGATCACAAACCTTAAATTTGTTTATTAAATCCTTCCAGTGCTTTGTTTCAACCTTGCTATTAATTTTCTGCATCTAATTTATATACCATTTTTTCTTTCTTCCTCTTTAATAATTTCCAAGCAATTTGCTGGGCATGACAAAAGCACAAAATACAGCCCCTGACCCAAAAGCCTTACAGCAACAAAAGTTGATGTAATATTCATTCATCATGTTGCACTCGTTCTCTGCTTTCCAGAGAAACATTCAGAAAGAAACATAGCATCTTGTCAGAGTAATTTGAAGTAATCTAAAGGAAGTAGGAGAAAAGAGTCAGAAATTAATTATTTTCTTCATTATCAGATAATCATCTCTGTCTTGGATGTTAATCTTGTTTGTGAAGAATACCAGCGTGAAGGACAGAAGCTTGCATATAGTGTAACCTAATTTTAAAATAATGCACACTGAACCCAAACTGGCTATAATCAAAGAACTTTAAAAAAAAAAGCCCTAACCCTTCCTATTCCACACAGGGAATGAAGCAAACCTTTCAACGACTTCAACCCAGGGAAGACTCTCTCACTCTCTCCTTACTTTCACCAGTTTTCTTCCTTCACTATCGTAAGTTGGTAGCCACCTGTCCAAAAAAAAAAAAAAAAATCAAGGCTTTGTTTAAGATGTAGAATAGGTAAATTAAAAACCTTGTTCTTCCTAAATGGATTTATTGGAAACTGATGTCTTCATGTTCGACTTCAGTTTTGTGAGTTAATTTTTATTAACACTGTAGTGTTGGGCAACTCTGTGAGAGTTGTTTGGTCAAATCAAACCAGTGTCACTGCATTTTTGCCTTTGGTTTCTACTCCTGTGTGAAATACTGTGAACTTTTATTTTCCTGGGACATTCACATGCTTCCACTATCATGTTTACAATGCCAGAAGTGGAAAAATATTGTAATTTTGTTCTGAAAACAAGATTTATAAAGAAGAAGGTTGGTAGTTTGTACGTACATTTTTGTACTTGTAGGTAGGCTTTCGGATCTCCACATTTTCTTGGCATATGATCGTTTACACTCACTGGAGACCTGGCCTTTGGCTTTCGATTTCCACAGGGGTGCAATAAATAGTACAGCATCACTGAAAAAAATAAAGATCAAACTTGTAGTCTTCCCAGCTTACTGGAAGTAATAATAATAAATCTTCAGCGACTTTAATATGTTTCATAGCAAGATAGTAAAAGCCCACAGTTCCCTATAGGAAGATGGGAAACAGGTTAATGGAACTGGAAGGTAAAGAAGTGCCTGGCTGACTGGACAGTTGCACAAACACCAACTCTAGATATGGTATTAAATAAATTCAGGCTTTTGTTTTGGAAAATACTGAGATGCTCAGCGTGAACCACTTCCTATCAAGTAATAAAAGGTACCGTATACACCAGAACTGCTGAAGAAGACACTCAGGATGCCTTTTTAGCTGGTTTACTGTTTCTGCTGTGGGAAATATTACTTGGAAATCTAAGGATTTTCCCTAGAGACAGTTGGAAACACAAGAATATTGGAAGGGAGGCAGAGGAGCAGGTTAGCTCTATGTGCTGAGTACGTGCTAGACTTTAACCATGCTCTGAGATTTTGCCTCTGCTAACTGCAAGCAGCTGTC
The DNA here is from genome assembly GCF_000710305.1 of Buceros rhinoceros silvestris. Classification (NCBI taxonomy): domain Eukaryota; kingdom Metazoa; phylum Chordata; class Aves; order Bucerotiformes; family Bucerotidae; genus Buceros; species Buceros rhinoceros. Next base: position 4,784 of record NW_010404317.1, on the reverse strand, counting down.
TCTTTGGCAGCTCTTCTTTGAAAAGGATCCGTAGTACTATAGCACTAGCAACAGAGTTACTCATCATGATCAAACGAGCAATAGCAAAAATTTCACTAACGGTCACAAAAGAGACAAGTGCAGATCCACTGCGCTGGTTTGGAAAAAAGAAGAGTAAGTAAGTTTGCTGTTACCTCTGTATAATTCGGTCAGAAAGTATTTACCTCCTGCACCCCTGTTTTAAATCGTTACGTTTTTTAAACCTAATTTCAATATAATACTGTATTGGCAGTCTCATAACACAACCAGGGTTTAGTCAAGTTTTCCATTGTGAAGATCTATTTTCAGATAACTGAACTAGAACTTAGCAGGGAGAAAAAAACTTTCAGGAGCATAAAGGGATAAAATTCAAAATCTTCAGTTCCAGGAGAACCTATTTTTCCTATTTCTTAAATGTAGAGACAGAAAAAATTAGTTTAAAGACTAGATGTACAGTCAATTTATTATTCCACTGTCTCAGCTGTGTTAACTCCTCCTGTCAAGCAAAAGCAATAGATTTTGACATGATCAATAAGCATGGTTATCTGGCATATAAAGTGTTTTTAATGTATTTTGGCTCATTTTTTTGAGGTAATGGAATTTAGGTTTCTCAGAGAGCTGGACTGGGATCTGATCCAACACATTCGGATTCATTAGCCGTGATTTTGTATCCCAAGGTAACTCTTTGGAAGAAAACAAATACATCTGGATTTCACATAGATTGCAATGGAAAGCTGCAAAAGGAAATGCTAAAGTAACCGTTTGATTGCTAATGCAACAGACCCAAAGCCTAAGTCAGAGTCTAATGCAAATTGGGGAATTTAGGTAACAATCAGACTGTCCACAACATATTACAGTGAGAACTTATTTTTTCTTCTTTTAAACAATGCTACAGGTCATGAGATAATAAGAACCATATAGCATTTTCCAGACACAGAAGTTTTGTATCTTTTCTTTAAAAATAGCTCGAGGTGCTGTCTTTTTTTTTTTCCCCACAAAACGGCAGAGGAATCCAGTGGAGTGAAAAATGCTTATTTCTTATTCAAATTGCTCTATTTGAAGTTGAAAGTCTACAGCCAACAAAACAGTTATTAGCATCTCTGTGTGAAAAGGCCATGAAGTTGTGCAGCCACAATTGTAATAAAAGCTTTTCAATGAAAGATTCATAATTATCCAAATCTGTATTTTTTTTTCTGAGCAGACCTCAGATGCAAAATAAATACGTCTTATTTCTCTTTAGTGCCATTTTGTAAATGTGTGGCCTCTAAAGTCTGTCTCCATTGGATGCAGTTTGAAGTAATTTTCCTTTAAATTAGTGGTATTAAAACAGTCTTTCAATTTTTAGGGGGGAAAAAATTCACTCTTTGACTGTATAGTATTTATTGGCATACAGCTTCGGTATTCAAGGTCTTCAGTTGCCTTGGAGCAGGGGTAACATGTCACATTTTTAATCTGGAGTCTCTACAGCCAGTTTAGAGTCCAGCAATAACAGCTGCTACACAGGTGTGGACAGGCAAAGGAGCCTGCCCAGAGCGAGCCGTCTCACTGTCACCTGTGTCTTACAGGAGCAGGACTGATTTGGGCCTGGCAGAAGAGATACCTTTCCAAGACCCGGCAAAACCAGCACCCAGGCTGCCTGGGCTTAGCAGAAAATGTGCCATAGACCCTCGGCATTTATACACGTCAGAGCACGAGATTCACAGTTTCTGCTGGCAGATATCCTTGTATGTTGGATCTTTTCCCTCCAAACAGGCAGTATAACCTCATTCCTCATCTTTGGCTGGCTGCAGCTCTATCGTGCAAGTGCATGGACAAAGAGCAATACAGAATACTCAAGCAAACACAAGGTTAAAATCTAATTATAAAGGTAGAAATGGCTTAGAAAAAGAACATAAATTCTGTTAAGCCCAGCTACATTTGGCAAACACAAGGTTAAAATCTAATTATAAAGGCAGAAATGGCTTAGGAAAAGAACATAAATTCTCTTAAGCCCAGCTACATTTATTTATGAAAAGCCCATTTTTGGCTATGTACTTTTCACTTCGGGTATTTAAGAAATGCCTCAGCTGTTAGATCTGCAGCAACAACTTATAGGGCAACATCCCCTTTCTGCACAATAGACTTGAAACTTTCCAATTTCTAGATTAAATGTTATCTTTGGGAGGCAGAGACTTAGTGTTAATACTGGACAATCATTGTTCTTGTTCTTGTTCCACTCTCTCCCCTTTTCACTGTAACACAATACCTGTAACTGTGATTGATGCCACCTCTGCATCAGTTGCTACATCAGCATCAGAGATCAGCCAAGGCTGCAATAGGATCGTTTGTGGTCTCATTTCACGTGAGTACCAGTGAGCAATTTTTTATCCCTCTATTATTACATTTTCATTGATCTGCATTATGTTATCAGGAAGAAGATATTAACGTCCCTCATTATAATATTAACAATTAATATTATTACAATGCAAATATAGCAAGCTTCATTACCTATATCCCTAGTATTTAATAAAGTAAAAAAAATTCTGTTGCTTCTGAGTAGTTTGTAGTATATTATTTACTGTACTGGTTTGTAAATTGTGTAAAAGAGCCTCTTATTTTTCTTGGGTTTTTCTTCTACACAATATTCAAAGTAAAAGTTCTTGATGCAGAAAGTTAGGTCTTCCCCCAAATAGTAATGAAATAAATGAGGAAGTCAAGTTAAATATGGAATCACAAAGTGGTTTGTGTTTGAGGGACCTTTAAAGATCATCTGGTCTGAACCAAAAGTTCATCTGGCCGAACCCCCCCTGCCATAGGCAGGGACATCTTTAACTAGATCAAGCAGCTCGAAGCCATGTCCAACCTGATCTTGAGCACTTCCAATGATGGGTCATCCACAACCTCTCTGGGCAACCTGTTGCAGTGCCTCACCACCCGCACTGTAAAAAATGTCTTCCTTCTCTCCAATCTAAAGCTACCTTCTTTAAGTTTTAAACTAGCCCCTTGTCCTGCCCCTAGAGTCCTTGGTAAAAAAATTTTCTCTGTCTTTTTGATAAGCACCCTTATTGAAAGGCTGCAAAAAGGTCTCCCTGGAGCCTTCTCTTCTCCAGGATGAACTACCCTGCCTCTCTCAGCCTTTCTTTATAGGAAAGATGTTCCAGCCCTCTGATCATATTGATGGCTCTCATCTGGACTTAGTCCAACAGATCCATGTCCTCCCTATGTTGGAGACCACACAGCTGGATGCAGTACTGGAGATGGGGTCTAACAAGAGCAGAGTAGAGGGGCAGAATCACCTCCCTTGAGCTGCTGGCCACACTGCTTTCAATGCAGCCCAGGATGGGATTGGATTTCTGGGCTGCAAATGCACGTTGTTGACTCATGTCCAGTTTTTTCTTCACCACTACCCCCAAGTGTTTCTCTGCACGGCTCCTCTCAATCCACTCATCGCCCAGCCTGTATTTGTGCTTGAGATTGACCCAACCTATGTGCAGGACCTCACACTTGGCCTTGTTGAATCTCTTGAGGTTCTCACGGGCCTGCCCCCCAATCCTATTAATGTCACGCTCCTTTATTTTATTCCTTCTTATCAGAGTTGTAGATACTTCACGGATCATCACAGGTACAGCATTCACCGGGCACTCTTAAAACAAAACAGAGCAATGATTCCCCTCCCCTGTCCCATGCTCTGATTTCACTGGCATCAGGCAGTGCTGAAGTACATAAAACAGCAGGGGAAGACAAACCGTGAACGTATCAGTTCTCCAAATTACAGCATTTCTCTTCTGAGTATGATTTTTCCTCAGCCGCAAGAGGTTACTAATTTGCTCCAGCACTGCCATGAGCAACCGTAGCCTTCTTCAGGTAGCACGTGACGCCCTTCAGCAGCAGTCCCTCTGCACACAGGGGAGCGTCCCCTGTTTGGGCTGAGGCCAGCTCGCTCTCCAGGCCAAGGCACAGGCTTTCAGAGTTCACCTTTTCCCTTCAGCAACTATTCTCCAGCAGCACCGCTATCTGCAGAGAAAAGCCGACAGCCAGGAGAAAGAGCATTTTCTACAGGGGAAATCCTGCAGTCATTTTTCCGTACACTTCCAGAATGAGGTTCCCTCTTTTTGCTTTCCTTTGGAGAGACAACAAAAAGAGGGAGAATGGTGCTTATGCTCTGTGCCTAAAAGCGCACTAGGAATCATTAAGCTGACGTTAAATAAATCCATGGGAATGCACGTAAATCTGCGACTGACTGTGTATTGTTAGAGGTATCAAAACCCTTTTTTTTTTCTGGCCAGTTACATATATTTGTAAAAACTAAAGGTACAAATTGCAAATACATTTTTTTCACGTGCCCTTCAGCACAGGAAGATCCACAATTAGCTCTTTTAGGCACCTCTGGTGGCACCTGTCAGTTGGTCTCATGGCAAAAGCGTTTCCTTCTGTTACTTCATGCTGCAGAAGCAAGACACTCTGCAGAGAGATAAATCTTCTCCCGTAAGTTTTTCGTTGCTTCCTCCTTCACTGGCATGTACTCAGTCATCCCCTAGAAAAATTAATGTAATTTTTTTTTTTGCTGCTACACAGTATTCACAACTGACTTAATTTTTCTTTGCTCTGATTTTTTAGTAGCTCTGAATACAAAGACTATGCAGACCTGCAGCTCATTTTGCCACCACCGTCAGGGCCCTGTGGAGACTGGGGACGCCCTGGGGACTCACTCCCCGGGGGCAGTGGGGGCTCCCCATGGGGCTCACGCAGGGCCTGGCAGCCAGGGCCTGTCCCGCCCCCAGCCAGGA
>NW_010404316.1:15245-18336 GCF_000710305.1 Buceros rhinoceros silvestris | reverse complement strand
AGCCCCCGAGCCAGCAATCCTGGGCAGCCTCACAGAATCCCAGCACGGTTTGGAAGGGACCTTAACAGATCGTCCAGTGCCAGCTCCACCCCGCCGTGGGCAGGGACACCTTCCATCAGACCGGGTTGCTCAAACCCTGTCCAGCCTGGCCAACACTTCCAGGGAGGGGACATCCACAAGCTCTGTGGGCAGCAACATCCTCGGGCTTGGCTGGAAAAGCCAACTCCGCCCTCCAAAAAAATAACCTGAGCATCATATTCCTACTGCCTATTGCCCAGTGTGTATATTTTCTTTTTAAATTCCCCAAGGATTTTGTGAGGTCATTTCAGAGTTGAAATACTTCTGTGTAATAGGAGGGATGGGAATTTAAAGGGGGGGACACTGGCCATCTGAACCTACGACTATTTAAAGCTGAAAACCTGAGTTTATGGCAGCTGTGCTTGCTGGGTCTGGCTCCAGGCTCCCAGTCAAGGTTTTTCCAAAAAGAATTAATAACAAGCCATCTCAGACAAGACCTGGAATTTAACAGCCTGAGAAACACAATGAATAAGGTTTTTGAGAAGAGACTCATCTTTATTTGCTGATTCAAATCGTAAGACATATGAATGTCCTGTAAAAGTTTCCTGCCTCCCATAACCCCGTTACAGCTGAAGGGAAGGTTCTCAGCCCTCACCCCAGAGGGCTTTTCTAAAACGGGACTTTCTACTTTATTAAGAAGACATTTCTCTCCTCAGCCCTCAATTTAACCAGAAAATCTCCTTTTCCAGCTGTGGGCCAGGAGAACAGGTGGGGGTGTACCACCCACACAGCTGCTCTGGATGATGCCCTTATACCAGCAGGTGGACACATGCTCCTGGAACCTTCCTGCCTTGCCGCAGCTCCTGGAGACAGGGCTGCCTTTTGCTTCTCAGATGGCGGTTCGGGAGAGGACAAATACTTGAGCTGCCTCTAGCCCTGCCACCTTGCTTTTTCCATCTCCTCTGCCAGGTGAGCATGGTGTATGAGTTGGGGCTGAGCCTGATGCTGCTCTAAGCAGCACAGTCAAACCCAAGAGATGTTTTGTCTGGGGAAGGGGGTTTGTCCTAGCTCTCCCTGTCCCAGCAGTTCCTGGTAAGCTCGGTGCTGTGGATCACTTTGTTTTCTCCGAAATATCTAGACAGGGGGAGTTGGCTGGCCTCGTGGAGCTGGATCAGGTTAGGGGAGGGATATTGGACAGCCAAAACCAGGGGGCACACAGCTGAGTAACAGTCTATAAGAAGACTGGCTTGAGCTAAGAATAGCAGAGGGTATTAAAGCTGGATGGTATGCAGAGGATTTCTGTAGGCATGTGCCAGGGCTGTAAATGGGGAAGCGAAGGGGCTGTCTCTGGTACAAGTGATTACAGACTTCATGGCACTAATAAAATTACTGCAAGCACTGCCAGAGCTGCGCCCTGTCCTCCACCCAAAAGTCTGGTCCCTAGTTTAAAAAAACAAAAAAAAATCCCAAACCTCTGGGATTTATGATCCTGTCAGTAGTGAAACTCTAACTCAGCACTAGGTTGTCAGGTCTGGTGGGCTTATTTCTCCATGGTATGGATGGAAGGATCTGGGTTTCCTTTTTATTTTTTTAAGAGCTTTGAGAAAACTGGTCAAATAAAATGAGACCCAGGCTTGCCTTTTCACCAGGACAGTGACCGGTGTGCTCCGAGCAGCTTTCAGCAAGCAGGGCTTGTCAGGGCAGGAGCTGAAATGACAATGGCGTCACTTTGTTGTGGTGAGGGCAAGACTTCATAAGCTTCCCAAGGAACTGCATCGAGATTTATGGATTGCGCTGCTTGGGTTGTGGCAACTCATCTTTGGGCTTCATGTGAGGAAACACGTATCCTAGGGAGAGGCCTTCCTGCCCCACATCTGACAAGCTAAGCTGAGCCAATGTGTGGTGCAGCTGGAAACCTTGGGAGCAAGAGGGTCTCTCTCTCCAGACCGGACATCTGGTCTGTTGTCTGCTGTCAGAAGAAGAGGAGGAGGAGGAAGTAGGGCGGTGAGCTTGGTGGTTACAGGGCAGCTCAGTGACAATGTCTCCTTCCTCTTCCCAGCCTAAGAATTTGACGGCTATTCTGGATCTGAGTCTGGGGAATAGAAAATTGTGGTGTTGGATTGTCTTCATGTGGCTATTGTCCACCATCAGCTGTCTTAAAGCACCATGGCTGTCTCACATCTTGAACTCCTCTACTCCTGGGGACTCACGCTGCTATTCCATGTTGGATGACAGCTACACATTGCACCCGTCACTGTCAGTAAGGAGGCAGCACCGTGGGAAGGGTTTGCTTGTTTCCAAAATTGCCAGGTAATGGAGTATCTGTGGCCAAGGAGGGCTTGTTGTGATGAAACCAGGCTCCTGCCTTGAAACCCTGCCTCTGAGCAGAGATCACAGGGACGGGTTTCCACACAAGCGGTGGTAGCTCTTTGCTCCACTGAAGTTCAAGAAAAACAATGCAAATATCTGAAATGTCATCACTAATGCTCAACCCAGGCTCTTAACTGGGTTAATTAATTTCCTGAGCACGCAGAAGCAGAGGGCTCAGGTTTTTTACAGCAATTATCTGCTTTCACCCTCCCATTTTTCACTGCTGTGTTCATCCTCCTTTTTTCCTCATTTGCTCCCGCAAAGTTCTCCCTTCCCATTGCAAAAATGCACAGGTCAGGCTGATGGTCTGTTTGGAAAGAAGATCCTAGAGCTTTACAGGCACCAGTGGTTAGAGAGCTTCTTGTATCTCTGTATAACAAATGCCTGCCACCGGTTAGAGGACAGCATGACCTCAGAGGATCAGAAATACCACATCGTATTTAGTGAATCTTCAATAGTCTGACCTGGGAATATGAAGATGGGAGAAAGCAGGACTGGAGTGACCTGGGAACATCTACAGAAGGGAGACTTATGTGATGGGATCTGACAGATGTCTGTGGTGCTACTAAAAAACATCTGTCCAGATGTTCCTGCTGTGCAGCAGTGAATATGTGTGTAAGGAGACCATGAAGCAGAGTGGAGCAATCTGGGTGCTCAGCTGGCTCTTGCTTGCAGGGGTACCTCAGGAGAAAGTGAATTCCTG
>NW_010404316.1:0-15178 GCF_000710305.1 Buceros rhinoceros silvestris | reverse complement strand
CCTGCTGTTCCCAGCCCTGCGCCTCAGAGGGCTGCAGATATTTGACTCCCCAGGAAGGTGAAAGTATTTCTGGCACTCAGCAAGAGGTTGCACAGTGCTCCATGCCCAGTCTCCCTCATAACCTGACTTCTGTCATCAAAGATGTGAGAGGGGGACTCTGAGGCATCCTTGTCACGTGAGTGCAGCTTGCAGTAGGTCTTGTCCAGAAACAGTTTGTGGATCCTATTCCCGTCTCATGAAGAACACAGTGCCTTGTGTCGGCTGCTGAATCCTCTACTGAAAGAGAGGGGGCTGCCTTGGGAGGGAGCAGCTTGTCAGGAATGCGCTTCCTTCATCTCTCTTGGCTCTGGAAGGCTTTTGTGATCATGTATAACCGAGATAAACAAGTGAGGTCAGAACACCCCTAAGCAAAAGCCATGCTCAGGCGAGTAGAGCTTTGCAGGGCCCACGATAATCCCGTGCTGCAAAGCACATGCCAAACACTTGGCACCTCTTGTGTTTATAGGAATGAAGTCATGTCCCAACTGGCCTCCATCTCCTTCAGGGGCACCGATGGGCTCTAGCTCTCAAAGCTCTTCACCCTGCTACCCTGCCAGGGCAGCAAGCTCACGGCTGCCTCAGGTCTCTAAATAGTTTCATTCTGGCAGCGGAAGGCAGCAGAGCCTGATTGTTATTCTTAACCCTTGGGTCAAGCAAGGTAGCAGTGACGTAATGGAAGAACTTTGCTCTGCGTGCTCTGCCACGGCAGCTCTGAAGTATGGCTTATCCATCAACTGTCCACCCCACTGTGAGTCGTACCAGAACCCGTGTCGTTCTGCTTGTTGCTGCAAAGGAGCACGGCCCCAGTGCTTCCCTTCCACCGGCATAAGCCGTTTCTCATCAGCCAAGTGAATGCTCTTCTCTACGCTGCCAAAGGCAATCTTTATGTTCTGTTGTCCACCCCGCCGGGAGCCAGCGCAGGCTTCCTTGCCTCCCCTGTTAGCATGAGTGCAGAGCTTTGTGCTTCGCCCTGTTCTACCTGACCCTCTGGTGTGGGCAGAATGAGGTGAGCCGGCACCTCTACGCAAGCTGGGCAAAGCCATTCAGGGGCAAAGTCTCTCCTTCCGCAGGTATCCCAAGACTGATACAGGCTGACTCAGAAGTGCTTACCAGGAGTTGTTGATCCCTTAGTAATTGCTGTCTCCTTAAGTCCCAGCAGGAGGCTGCCAGGAGAAATGGTTTTGACAAACATCTGAAGGAGCTGCTTTACCAGCTCCGAAGAAGTATCCCTCTCTGCTGTGCTCCCACAGCATGGGAAGGGCTCTAACGCTACCCGGAGCTGTGCAAGCACATTTAAGCTGTTGAGTTTTAATTCGGCTCTTGTTTCCTACTTGCTCGTGCACTTCACTAGGGGTGAGCAAACAAATACTTGCCAACGGACTCCAGCAAAAGGCGTAGCTGCATGACTGGCTGTCTGTCCTTGTAACGTACACGTGTTTATGTACACGCTATCTCCAGCTCTGTTTGGACTGGGTAGGTGTGCCCAGTGGAGCTCCTGGCGTGTAATCATGTTGGAGATAGCAGAGAGAAAGTGTGCTATTGTTCTCTGCCTGGTGTCAGGGCTCTCACCTCACTTGAACCTGGCTTCCGAAACAAAGATGGATGTGAAGAGCTTTGATAAATGTTAGGAAATAATTCAAATGCATAACAGTGAATATCCATCATAGCACCAAACTTTTGAAGGCCGATATTTTTGGGTTGCTGTTCTCAGCGCTGCAGATGCTGAGCTGCAGTAGAAGCTGGGTTTGGGCAGCTGCTGTCTCATTGAGCCCATCTCTACAGGCAGAACAGCAAAGACTATGTTGCTGTTGGACTTTCTCCTTCGCTTCTTTCCTCTTGAAGCCATGAGTGCAAAGCAGGTAATATTTTAATGTCAGAATAAAAGACTAAATGCTGCATTTAGCAAACCATGCTGAATTAGGGCAGGGTGAGCAGCAGGAGAAATACTAGAAGTTAATTCTAATTTTGCCTTTTTATTGATTACAAGTTAAATCATTAGGGACTTGTGTTCTAAACTGGAGACAAGCAGCCCCTTGTGATTGCTGGTGAAACCCAGCACCAGGAGGGAGGGTAGGGTGGCAGACAGATGGGAAGATGGTGCCCTCAATGGTGCTCCTCAGCTCAGTCCTTGTCCCCTGTGCAAGTGCAGGTCACTGATCTCTGACCTCTGTGGCGGGTGTTTGACTCAAGGACTGTCTTGGAATCCTTTGCTCAGCGCTCTCGAGCGTCCCTCCTTGGGCTGTGAGCCAGGGAATCCAGCCTATCAACCAACAGGCTGTTTGTTTTTCCACGGGCTGTTTAAATTGTGCCAGTGCTATCACTGAAACCAAGCCTGCTCGTGGCCTCTTGGTCTGCAGGTGGTGGAGGCCTCTCATCTCCCGCTCCTGTGCTTTTTGAGGATGGGAGAACATCTTGCATGGGTTTTCACAGCACCAAACGTGAGGCAAGCCCACTGTAACCTCTTACAAAGACAAACTAGCCCTACAGCAGCAGTGCTGTGTATTTGGACTTATAGCAGATGTAAAAATGGGGCAGGATGGGGGGGGTGGGGGGACACAAAACTGTGTGGCCATACAGCTGGTGTCACGGAGCTTTCCGGTGCTCCTGCCCTTGCTCCGAAATGAGCCATTATTTTGAAGGGTGCTGTTTGTTTGCTTAATGTTTTGCATTGGCCAAGTGGGATGTGACTGGGCTGGAGCAGTTTTGAGGAAGGTCCAGGTCAGGATCACCTGGATTTTTGCTCAGATCTGGAGTTTTTTGGTGGTTGGCTCAGTTCTGATCATACCCTCACAGGCATAGGATTTACCTGCTGGATTTTCTGGCCTGTGCTGTTCCTCATGATCAACAACTATTCGTGATTTACACCCTGATAAGGCTCCAGGAACCAACTTGCCCTGCCTTGATAAAATTGCTCATGCTGGTGCTCCAGCTGTGCGCACACGGGCCCAGCCCTGGGAGCAGCATCAGCCCCTCCTGAATGCTGGATTGAGCTCATACCCATCTCTGTCTCTATTGTTTCTCCCATCCTACCAAAACCAAACGCAATCTGCTCGCGTGTATGCTGCAAGAGCCCTGCCAGGAACACAGAGAAGTTCAAATATTTGCGTTGGGTTGTTACTCTTTCCATTCAGGCAATAAATGACAGGCTTCAGCAGAGCCTCTCGGTGCTGAGTGCAAGATTTACGTGGTACTGGCTGCAGCTTCACAAGCTCAGTGAAACTCTTGCAATTAACATCTCAGTTTTAAACTGGGGGAAAATGACTGACACGGATTGAAATACGGCCATAAAAAAAAAAAAACCCTGAAAAAAATCATCAGGCTTTCCCTGTGTCAAATGAGAACTGTCCGGTGTTTGTGAGCAGTTTCACCATGGACTCTGGAGCTCTGTCACTGGGATGCAGGCTGTGAGTCTGCACACAGATATTTCAGAGCTGCCTTTCCTTGGAAAGTCCCGAGCTCAAAGCCACGTGGAGGCCTGGATTTCTCTTACTTCCATTTGGCTGAGCTGATCAAGGAGCTAAAATGTTTGCTAACAGTTCAAGAACTTCAGACCTCTGCCGCTTGGTTTCTGGGAAGCTTTTGTGTTTCAGCACTTGGTGAACCCAGGAACAGAGTGCTGAAACAGCCCAGGTATGAGCTAGCTCAGAAAACGAGCTGTTCTGGTGTCACTGGACCTGTTCAAAACTGGGGATAAGAGGTGAAAGACGCTGTGGATCTTCTATCATACCAGAAAGTCACAGTGCTGCCAGCCCTTCCTAGCATCAGTCTGGACTGGATAACTACCTGTGCTCAACAAATTCTGATTGCCTTCTCAAGTTAATTTGTTATTTTCCATTAGTCCCACCGTAAGTTTTCTGGCTCAGAAGTTTCTTATCAGGAATTCATTAGTCCTGAAACTTAAAGGACTGATTTTCAGGCTTAAATACTGTCTGTAATTACCTTCTCTTTGTGCTGTACTTTGAAAGGTATCTCTAGTGTTTCATTTTACACCGCAGGCAGTAATCTGCTAATGTTATAACATGAAGTTAAATCATCTTTACTTCAAGTAACTGAAAAACTAAAAAAAATCTCAAGAGCTTTGGAAAAAAACCTAGTGTCAGATATGAAGATTTTTCAAGTTTCCATTTTCATCCTATTCATCATACGCAACCGAGACAAGAAGCACTGGCTGAGTCGCTTTGGCTGCTTCTCTAAGTGCTTTGCCCTGGTCTGCTTCTAGGCTCAGCCTGATGCTTGACAGTCGTGGGGACTGTAATAAAAGTATGTATAAACATGTAGATATTCAGCAGAGTAGCTGATGGATACACACCATATTGTCCACATTAGAAATGCTTAAATTCGATTTATTAGCATAGCCTGACCCCAGCGTTCACTGACTGACACCCTTTAGGAGTGGGTAGCAAAGGGCTAAATCCTCCACTGCTCTTGGCTCTTTAGCACTGGCAGTGGTTAGAGGTCAAAGACACAAAGGCACAAGGAGAAGACTTGCTAAGCAGATTTTCTTTTTTCAAGGTAAATCGAACATGGATTTAAAACAAACACTTTGCAGAGTCTGCACGCATCATCATCTGTTTGAAAACAGGTGATTGATAATAGTTCTTGCCATCAGCACAAGGAGCTCTGCTGGAAACTTCCTGGAAATCACATGTACACAGCAAGCCTGCTACAAGGATCTGCACGATAAGAAGTAGTACGCTTTAATGAAGTTAGTGGGTAAACGGCGAAGAGGCCTTGGCTTCTTGGAAAACAGGAGGGAAAAAAAAAAGCACATGTTCTGTATGTCAGTGATGTATAAGCCAGTCAGTTCACGTAGGTACAGAACAGGTTTAATACTGGCTTTAATTGTGGCACACTGTGAACCTGGAACATCTTCATGACTTATGTTCTGCTGAAATTTTTCATCCCTTCTCCTCTGCTGGAAGCAATCAGGCAGGTATTCTGGCAGCCCAGTGGTTCACCATTCCCACTTGCAACCTCTGCCCTCCCGTGAGGAGACACTTGTACTGAAATAGGCTGACATTGGCAAGGCTGTTCCTAAAGCTGAAGAGGTGGCCACAGCTTTGCTGAAGCAAAGCAATGGGTGCCAGCGTAAATCCAGAATACAGAGTGCCGCCCAGGACCTGCCAGCAGGGACGCGGAGCGACTCACTGCTGCTGCGATGCAGGGTCATGCCTGTACACAGCTGGTGCCGTGCTGATAGCCAGGGCCAGGCAAGAGGTTTCCTGTGTGATGCAGACGCCGTGTGCCTCCTGCATCGTGAAGGAACTGGCTAGACGAGTGTACGGATGGCACTTGACTCATGGTGTAACTACAGATCTTCTATGATTCAGATAAGAGAATGCTTATGCTGTTACAACGGTGTCGTTTGCTCCAGGGCTCATTTGTACGTGGTCTTTAACTGAATCCGACCACAGAGCATTTCTCTGATCAAATTAGGCAGCTTGGTTTGCCGTGGGTGGGTCTGTGGGTGGCAACTCTCATCCTCAGTAACAGTGCTGACTTGCAGCCCTGGTAACATTTGTGTTCTGATTGTTTCTGGTACATTTTATTCTTACAATATTTATTTAAATGCTGTGGGGTGTCCTGTTTAGATACAGGGGACCCTTCCTCTGAAGCCCACTGTAAGAAAAACCAGACCCCCCATCTACAAAGACCTAATCCTCGCTCGCATGCAGTGATCAGAATGAATACGCACACATGAAAGAAAACAAGTGTGCATCTGGCTACAGCTATTCCTCCTGCTTGTGCGCATTGACTCCTCTGTGTCAGAGTCACAGGGACAGCCCTTCTGTGCCTTACACAACAGTCTGTACCCATGCAGGTATCAGCAGAATTTCTTTCATCATGGCCTTAATTTGATGTCCTGTGACACCTTAAACTGATGCCACAGTAGTTACACATGTCTTTCAAGTCAGTTCTCTTCCTAAGCATGATGGCTGGCATCAGCCAGCTCCTCTGCTGGCACAAGTCAATGTAATCAGAATTGTTTCACCTGGCTGAGGCTCTAGGCTCCTCCAGAGCGAGACATTAAACTGAGATTGGTTGAGTTCATGTCTTATACAACCTGAGGACTATGAAGCACTCGGAATTTTCATGAAAGATATTAGTTCAGTTTAAGATATTAAGACTGTTAATAGAAAAATATCTGACCCTCAGTGTAAACCTTGAAATCTGAGGGAAGTTATACCAAGCAAATCCTGGTCTTATAATCTACAGGATAATGTCATCACAAAACAAACAAGTTCACTCAAGCTTCTGAAGGAGAAAATCTCTAATTTATAGTTATTGTTGTTGGAATGATAAACTATATGTTATTTAAGCCAAAGTGACTGTCATGTTTTAAATGCAAAACGCATCATTCCGTAGACTTAGGTCTGTAGTATTATGTCCATACAAGAGAGTTCAAACAGGTCATTAGGATCCTGGATATGGTAAGGGTCCGGCTGAGGCTGAATGCCAAAGTACAAATAATGGGGCGCTTTCCATGGCCAATCCCTTTGTGTTCCTTTGGAGTTCCTGCCTGGTCGACCAGCACCATCCCAGGCCTTTCTATGGCCTCCATGACTGCAGTCAATCACTGGCCCCACAATATTTCATGTATTTCATCCTCTTTACTCTGCAATTCCCTATTTTACCAAGGGAACAGAGGTACAGTGGAGTTAAAGAGGTTTGTCTGTGCTATTTCATTTACCAGCATTACTGTCTGGCAGTTGCAGAGGTGCCCAGAGCTTCCCAGGAAATTCTTTGCAAAGCAGGGAGCATGAGTGCACCCAGGACTCTGGAAACACGTTCAGACTCCCTTTCCATGCCCCATCCATGGGGTCAGACTATTGTTAAAGTATTAAGCAAATACAAAACATTTTGGCAGAAGGGGAGACAGTTAGCCTTGTTTATTTTATCTCGTGGTTCATTTATGGCTACTTTCTGGTTTCTATGTATGTCTGATAGGTTTTGTTTATTTGCAGTAGAATGGAAGGGAACTGCATTTAAATATAAGCTAGTCCTAATAGCTTGTTGTACGTGGTCATGCTTTCTGAAAGCAGATTATATTAATGTTGCTATTCAAGCCTCGAAGGTGCAGAAAGTGTCCCATCCTAATTACATAACCTCATCTGAGGTCCCTTGGTAATAAGTGAATGGGTAAAACTCTTCCTTATGAATTTCTCAAGAGTCAGAAAGAGGATGTTGGTATCCTGCTTATTATGCCATGTTAATTTTAAAAGGCTCTTGTCAACCAACAACCCAATAGCTTTTCTTCCCTCTGGGTTTTGTTGGGTTAATCCGTGAGTCATGGAATATTTGACTACAGTTTCATAGACATGAGAGAGTTTCATAGACATGAGAGAGCTTCATAGCCCTCATAGTTCTGGATGATCTTGCTGCCCAGTCCTGCCAGGTCAGGTGCCTTCCCGATGCCTGGGTACGCATCATGAATGCATCCTGCAGCATTTCATAGTGTCAATAAAAACAAAATCCTCTACTGGGAAGCATGAGAGTTAATCTGGTTTATTAGCAGAACAGCTCTCTCTGCTTGTACTGGGCCCTGGGGAGAGCATAAGCTGTGGACAGAGAATTCCTAAGTCAGGGTTAGCCTTTTTCCTCTTGCTTTCATTCAAATATTTGTTTTTATTAGTGATTTCATTTGGCAAAGGGCAAATGACAAATGCTGAAACAGGTACGTTTCTGATCTTGAATCGGATGTAACCATTACTGTATCAGAGTCACTACCAAAATCAAAGCAGCACGGAAATAATTATGAGAAATTAATTCTTCAAAGACCTTGCCATTTACAGATGAGGGAAAGGAAGAGACAGCAATCTAGGGGAATTAAGCATCTAAATACCTCTCAGGAATACATCTCTGATTTGTCAGGCAGGAAGTCCGCAGCCAGGGATTTTCAGTTCTAGCCAAGTGCTTCACCTTAACTGCATTCCTGGGCAATCGCTGTGTGCATTCACAGAACAGAGACCTCAGATGTGCAAAAAAGGAAAGAAATAATAATAATAAATCAGATTCAAAGTAACTCTTATTTCATTATCTCCTTGCCCTTCCTTTTTGCTGTAGGACAGTAAGTGCTGGGGTACAGATATGGGTGGCTCTGACGTGTTAGCAGATCAGTAGCTTTCATCTCTTTTTTTATTAGTTTCAAATCTCTAAACACTGAAGAAACTCTTCCAGGGTTCCACTGAAAACTTCTCTTCCACGCCACTCATTGCTTCAGTCTTACATGCTGGAGAATTGTCCTCTGGTTTCCTAGAAATGTGCAAGGATGAGGGATCATTGCTTTGGAGTGTCGCAGCTTGGGTGCAGATCCCAGCTGCTCGCTGCTGCAAATGGCAGCGGCCAGACACGCTGCAGCGCGCATCTGTGCCACATTCGGCATTTCTGTCCTTGTCAGTTGAAAGAGCTGGCAGATAACAGGTCCAGAGGGAGTCAGAGGTTTTTTTCCCAAGAGATCTTCCTTTGTAGCTGTAGGAGTGGGGCTAGGCTGATAACTTCCAAGGCCTGAGTTAGGAGTAAATGCTCATCTTGGGGTTTTAGGGAGAGAAACTCTTAGCCTCTGCCCCAAACCAGAACACTGAAAACAAACCACAGAAAGAGACAGAGCTTGCTCATCCAAGGCCACAGTTTGACCTTGCCTCTGTCATTCCTGCCAGATGTTTGCCCAGCCTGTCCCAGAAAGGCTCCAGCAGTGACAGCACTCTGCTGCCTGGGCAGCCGCTCCCCTCCTGACCCCATCAGCGGGGGCAGAGATCTCCTTCACTGCTGCTGAAGCTCATTATGTCTTGTGGATGTTCCTCACTGTTACAGCGGTTATTTCCATATGTCTGTAAATAAAGGAAGACGTCATTTCTGCCCTGG
Source organism: Buceros rhinoceros silvestris (assembly GCF_000710305.1). Classification (NCBI taxonomy): domain Eukaryota; kingdom Metazoa; phylum Chordata; class Aves; order Bucerotiformes; family Bucerotidae; genus Buceros; species Buceros rhinoceros. The sequence continues at coordinate 6,277 of NW_010404316.1, read as the reverse complement.
CTTTACATGGAATGAGTAAGGTCCTGGCTGGAGCAATATCTATCTGAAATGATTTGTGCTACTGGTCTGTTTGCAAACACAGCCACCCCCAAGCCAGTTAGTCATAAAGAGGAAAGTTTCCTAAACAGTCCCTTCCCAAGATAAAGCTGAAAGCTTGCTGGAAGCAGTCAGTCGACCTGAGTGAGCTGGTGCAGGGTGCTCCTGGCCATGCCTTCCCCTCCCAGGAGCAGCAGTACTGATGCACCAAACCCCAGAAAGAGCCCAGCTGCAAAGAAAATTCCTGAGAATCCCATTTTTAAGCTGTTGCAGGTCTTGGACTTCCCAGTTTCGTAACAGAGAGGAAGAAGTGACTGTTTCTATAAGCCTTCACACTTCTGCACCTCTTTGCTGCAATCCAGCAGACAATGGGTGTTAAACCTGCTCTCAGATGGGCAGGTTTTGGAGCAGGGAGAGGAATGAGGTCTCTGATTCATAACAGGACAGATACAGGCCTCTCTGGGAAGTCACTGCTGGCTTCTAATATTTTAGCTTTCATGGACAATTTTTGTCCTAAGGCTACTTTTGAGAAGGTCAAAGACACCTGAGGTGATAAATGTGATTTCACTGTCCGCTTGGACTGCTTTGGAGAGGCTTTCTTGGGCTGAGAGGTTCTTTCTGGCCATGATTTTCAGCTTTCTCCTGGAGAAGGAGACGGTTCTAAAACGTGGAGGTTTCCCCTGTATGAGTTCAGCCCCCTTTTCACCCCACGTTGGTCATGCCCCAATTGCCCTATCTTCAGCCCAGGCTGAAGGCTGAGCAACCTTCTTGTGGCCTCCTAAATCCGTGAGTCCGTAGATGTGAAAGATAAGGGATGTGACTCTCCGGCACCTGCTCCTCCTCCTCCTCCCCCCATGAGGTGAGCGGTTGCTTTTAATGCAGAGGTCACCAAAGCAAGGGCTAGTGCTGAAGGGTGTTGGAGCTGCCGCAGAGGAGCCTGTTGACTTGAGTGGGTACTGGAGGGGGTGGTGAGCGTGGGTCTGTTCTCATCGAGAATAGAGATGACATCTTGTAAAGCACTGCATGGTGATACCTGCTGATTTATGGACAAGCAGTCCTCATTCTGGCAAGAAATAGCTTCCAATTAGCCTGAAAACAGACTGCTCTGGGTGGAGGAATTGCAGACTCTTATTTATTGGCAAACCTCATTGTAATATAATCAGCCGCTTGACAGGCAGGTTAGGTAATGGTCCTTGATGTGAGCACTAGCAGATTTGAACACGGGGTAGAGCCTTTAGTGCCCAGAGCCCTCTGCCAGGAGCCAAAATGCAGCTGCTATTAAATGCAGGGAGAACACAGGAAGCCCCTTGCCAGAGCACCTTGCTGAGTCCATTAAAACACTGCCTTCAATAATTCATAAAATCTCTTCAGACCTGCCAGGATAATTCAGTGGCTGGTTAAATCTCTCAACAGTATTAATCAATAAAGGGGCCCTCAGTGTAAATAAATCCAGAATGTAATATGACAGGGCTATGGAAGTGCATGGAAGCCGTTCTTCCTCCCCTGTGCCATACCGCTCCAGCAAATGGTGTTTGAACAACCTCAGTGCTCTAATAGTTTAAACAGCTAGTCTTCCCAGCTGGGTTATCCCACGCTTAGATGTTACCTAAATGTCTTTGATTCAGCTTTGTGGGCAATGGAGGGAGCATTTGGCTATGAAAGGCAGGGAGCAGGCTGTAAACTCCATCATTTAATTAAGTGTCTCTAGTTTCACTGATCAAAAAACGGTTGAGTGGAGGATCACTCCCTTTCCAAGATAAAAGCATTTTGCCACAGTTGGAACGCTGTTTCTGCAGATCCCTGGTGAGGTATGAACAAATACTCTTGACATAACTTACCCTGCTGCTGTAAATTTACAGGTATTTTCACGGCTCCAAATTAAACTCCTCATTCAACCCCCCCCTAGGAATGCAACACAACATGGCTGTGTTCAAAACTCACTCATCCTGGTGTGATTGGCGCAATTCTACTGTAATCTGTGTCTCACGCTCATTGTAACTGAGCCAGAATCTAGCCTACGACAGACAGCTGAAAAGGGTGTGATTAAAAGGTGCAATTTTAATTTTCCATTAAATTCAGCCTGCAGCTTGCCTTCTATTCATTAGTGCTAGGCTAATATTTACTTGTACCATTTACACATGCTTGTAGACCTTCCACATACTTCTTCCACCAAAGTGATCCTCAGCCAAGCACTGCATATTCAGTCCCTTCACTCCGTGAGGATCTGGCAAAAATTCCAGCATTCGGGTTAGTGTTGGATCTGCCCAGATACAAGTGATTTTGCTCAGCTCTTAGGAAGTTTGTGGAAAGCGCATGTGTAACTCTCTGAACATGTCTGAATTTGAACCAGACTTGGAATGCACATGAATACGGTGTTTGCTTTTCATCCAGATGTACTTTGAAGCTAAGCCATCTTTTCTCTTGTGCTACTCTGCTCAGAATTACCCAGAATAAGTTTCAAGCATCCGTTTCTGTCAAGAAAATTAATTACCCAGCAGCAGCACTGCCTATGACTATCTAGCTACGACTGCGCTACAGCTCAGTTAAAGCTCATCTTCAGGCTTGATTGTCCATTTCACACAAAGAGGAGATGTGTGGCCAATTACACGGCTCAGTCCGCTCAAGTCCATGTGCAGTAACTTGTTCAGTCACGTCTTGCTCATGTGCCCAAGCCTCATAGTTCAGTATTTCCCTTGCTCTAGAAACACTGATTTGTTTTCCTGGCCCTTGGTACCTGTCTGTGAGGCAATTGCGGTAATAAAAAGATTACACAGGCGGGCCCCAGAGATTCCCTCTGAATCAAGCATAACTTTGATTTCAAAACAGAGATATATAGCAAGGGAAAGAACTTGCTCTTTGTGATTGTACCTGGTCAAGGATTCTCCCCCGCCTTCCAGATACAGTGATTCAGCTTCACGGTTGGCCACTGAGAGGCTTCTGATCTCTCATCGGACGGTGTGGGGAGCACCAGGATGGAGCTGCTGAATTACAAAGCAAAAACATTAGGATCTTGGGGAAGACACCTGTCTGGTCCCTGGAGCATGCTCACAGTATGTACCTAGAACTGTCTAGAAAGGTGTCAAGAAACATGTTGCACACTTGACGTGTTCTTTGGGAGACAAGAACGCAGGTCTTTGCTCTACAGGAGCAAATGTAAAGTGTCACTTGTCATAGCAGACAGTCAAACGGATACATCTTGCTTTTGGGTATAGCAGCATGGGACTGGAGTTGCATGTAAGTGTCTGCAGAAGCTCTGGTACCTACAGCAAAGTAGCTGAGCATGCACAAGCCCTCTGGGGCATCCACCCAGCTTCCAGGTTCAGCTTTGCAGTCCAGATGAAGGCTATGTTGCTCCAGGTTCCTGGTAAAAGAGTAAGCACGTCTAAAACTCGTGTAGTTGTACCTGCATGAGCCTCGCTCACACCTTGAGCTACCGGTTAGGTACCTACGTAATTCATTCCCTAGGTTGGACTATGATGAGAACAATTTAGCCTTACATGGAAATCTTTGTTCTGCCTTCATGATAAATCTTTATTCTGAGTTGGCTTGTTCTTGCATAATTCCCCCGTACCTGTGTAGCTTTAACCTATTCCGCGGCACAGAGGTGGTGTCGGAGATGATCACATTGCACCTCTGCAGCCCCAGGAAGGATCCAAAGCCCTCTTGGATTCTGGTAGGTAGAAACAGCCATATTTATGACTACTGATTAAAACATGGTATTGGAAAAGAGCATCAGTTGAGTCATCAGGATATCAGTTGTCTGTTCCTTTCCTTCATGTGTGAATCAGAAAATAAAATTAAAAAAAAAAGACTGGATTTGCATTAAATTAAAGAATTTCAATAAAATATTCAAAGGTTTCCCACAGCTGGGTGTATGGTCATATTTTTCTCCACCCATCATAAATCTCAGCAGTAGATCTTCCCCCAATCATGTTTTGCATTAGTAAATTGAACTCTCTGTCCTCTCAAAGATTAATGCCTCCATCTGAGGAAGCAGCTGAATACGTGCTGGTGGTAGAACTTTCATCATTAGCAAATGGGAGGCTGTGGGAGGAGAACAGAATTTGCATGTGTTGGATGCTGGCCTAAAAACAGTCTCACTGAATTCTGGACATCAGAGAAGAATTGATAGAGCATAAGCATTTAATCAGCAAACCACAGAAAAAAATCTAAGAAATCTTACTTTTAATTAACAAGCCCTTCAGCCCTCTTTGTTCCAAAGCGAACAAATGTTTGCCAATACCGCGTGCCTGCAGAATGCTCTCCAAATATCTCAGAGCCGTATTTGCTGTCAAGTGGCGTTACATTTTATTAGGTATCCTTGCGTGACTTTTTACATCTCTGCAGAATTTTGAAATCTTTTCACTCACCTAGATTTAGAAGATACATTTGAGAGACATTAAACTGCTACAGACGTTAAAGTGTCACTTCAAAGAAAGTGTCGTGCCTCACGTGCACACGCAGCGTCCAGTACAACTTGGTCCTGATCCTTGCAGAGAACTTGAGTACCTTCACAATTCCTACGCTACTGTGAAGTTTCATATACTCACTAGAAAGCTTCTCGGTGAGTCTGCTTAAAAACAAACCAGGTTTGCTTAGAATAAAAATAAAAAGTCAATAGGGAGGAGCCCGACTTTGCCACCTGGCTACGCATCCAGCTGTGCGCAGAAAGCGGCCGTAGAACCCACACTTAATCAAAACCGGTTTAAGTTAAACATTTTTTTTCACAACCAACAGCACGTGAAGGAACAAACAAGCACACAGAGTACAGAACAAAGAACATTCATCACCGTGATATTTTGGCCTCTAATTGAACAGCAGTTGTATCAGCTTCCTCCTTCGCCCAGCGCTGGGGCCGTGCGCCTTTGCTGAGCTGGGCAAGGCGAGGCAGAGGCACCTGCGGTCACCGGAGATTTGACCGCAGCTCTCCCAAGAGTACGCTTGCAAACCAGGGTGCCCTGGCTCTTCTCCAGCAAAGGGAGATGCAAGATTTTGCTTGACTAGAAATCATCGAAGAAGTTTCAAAACATTTTCTTCACTTCCTGCTTTAAACTTCTGCAACTGTATCTTCTGCGTTAGAGACAGTGGCTTTTAACAACAGTTAGAATAAATTCCTGAGCCTCTCATTTGCCGAGGAGCTCAAATGTTTTGCAGGTTTGATGATGTTTGCCATTTCTGCTGGTTTCTGTGTTAATTTTTGAATTAACCCTTTGTGATCATTGACAAAAGCCTGAAATCGTAGACCTCATGAATAGCACAGGCCTAGAAGTGAGAAGGAAAATAAGTAGTTAAGTGTATTATTTTTTAAAGAAAAGCAAGTTTTAAATTCATTTCTGCCGAAATCACAGAGGTACTCTAGTCTTGTCCTGGTGTACAGGCTACTTCAGCAGATGCTGTTACCAAACTCCTGTTGCAGAATATCCTTATCACTGCTACAGTTCCTACCAAGCACTAAATTACTGCTGGAATATAAGGTGTAAATTACTACCTGCCAGGCACTGCTGCTTTTATATCAGTGGTTGGTATGTGCTGTCATTTTTCCACCAAAAGTTGAAGCGCAGGACAGTACCTGAATGCCAGTTATCTAACAACCAAGGGCAAGAGACCACAGGCCAGATGTCGTATCAGTCAGCCACTGCTTTCGCGTAGGAAACAAGGCTGCTGCGAGGTGCTATTTGTTCCTTATTTTTGCTGAAAACAGTGATAACAGCAGACACTCAGTGTCACGAGAGCGAGCACCCTCCGTGCTGGGTGTCTGCAGAGCCGCCGGCGCTGTATGAGCAGTGCGTGTTTGCATCGCGGTGCTGATACAGGTTGACACACAGGTTGATATCACGCAACTGCGTGAAAGACGAACTTCAGCCTGGAATGAGGGTGCTGCCCGCGGGACACGTTGCTCTCCGCAGCGGGAATGGGATGTTCCGCTTTGGATGTTTTGATAAGGATGCAGACGAACTGGAGCAAATGCCAAGTGGTCTAGATGCCACCACAGCGGACAGGAGCGGGTCTGGGCAGTCTGGAGCAGGGAATGACCTGCGCGCCCACACCCCCTGGGCAAACCTCATGGGTTACTGCAGGGCCAGAGCTTGGCGTTGGCCAAAACCGGGTAGCAGGCTTAGGCTGGGAAAGGTTCACACTCAACGGTGACCGCACACTGAGCTCCAGAGTAGGGCGCCTGGAAAGGTTTCTCCGAGGAGAGCTCGATGGAGACATCCTCCATCACCCCTCAGGGCGTGCTGGA
>NW_010404315.1:12965-17635 GCF_000710305.1 Buceros rhinoceros silvestris | reverse complement strand
TAATATATGGATTAATACAATATGTTAATTAATATATTAATTAATATTAAAAGGTCCCCTAATTTTATTTTACTGAGTGGTTAACCAAGTATTTAATTTTCAAAGGTTATGAAACGCGGACTGAAATGAATTTATGATGTTCACAATGTTTTGTCATATGCTTCTTCATGATGGTTACGTTGTTCACCTGCATTCTGTGAAACAGCTCCCTGACTGAACTCTCCAGTGAGGAAAACCCAAAAGGTGTCAGTTTAAAACTCCCTGTGTTCTGAAGTAATTATATCTTTAGTTGGTGGTGTTTGTGGAAGTTTCCAAGGTGGTATTTGCTTCTTTGCAGGCAGTTTCAGAGATGTGACCTGAGGATTAATTGAGATGGCTCTGTGAAAAATGCTTGTGGTTCTTCCACCCACAAGTATTTAAAATATGTTCCCCCGCAGGTCACACACACCTCTCGTATACTGCAGCTATGACTAAATTAATACAACGAATGAAACTGCTGAAGTTACATAACATTCCTCACAACCTTCTGCTTGTTTTCACGTTTTCCATGCAGCATAGCTTACTTTCCTCTGAGTTTAGCAGTCCTGTTGTTTTCCGCTTTCAGATTAGCAATGCAGGCCTTGCCATGGCATTTCTTTGCGAGAACACTAACCCTAAGATTTTCTAATTTATCTTCTTAAGATAAACCAGCTTTACAGCCTTGCCTTTCTGAAGGAAACTGTATAAGAGGGTTACCTGGGATAGCAAAGGACTGGATTTAACAAGTCAGGAGATGTTTCCCTGCCCCGTGTTACTGATTTTTATTCCAGTTAGCCTGAAACAACTTCAGCTTAAAGGCCGTTACGTTCACCCCATGCTCCCCTTAGGTTCCTACTGCCAGCTGAGATTGCTTTCCAGTTGTGGCATTTGGCCTCTACAGTGATGGCAGGATGGCAGCTATGCTGTCCTTCATCCTCTAGATCGATGCTGCAGGAGAAAATATCGACACAGTTGTGATTGGGCAGCAATCTAAGGTTTATTAATGGTAAGGGGTAGATCAAAGCCTTGATTTTTAGTGGCACTTAATCACTAACCAGTTTGAAATTAAAACGGTGACTCAGCAGAATACATTACAATTAAAATAGTGACTTAGTTACACATTCGATGATGACAAGACTAACTTACTACAGGATATCTTTAATATACCTGTGCATATGCATAGACACAACCACAAAACACACAGGCACAGACAGAATCATTTGGAACCAGTGAGACCTATACCCATCCACACTCGTGTTGGAGGTGGACAAAGAGAGGCCAGCCTATAGTTAAAACTTCCTTCTTGAGTTGAGATCAAATACTCACAATGCTCTGGTAATCTCAACGGAAGATTTACTGAGTCTCAAGAAGTCTGACTTTGTCTTGGCCCTTCACATAGTTTGTACCTGAGGGGTGTCCTGACTCAGAGAAGATGCTGGACCCAGCCCACTGATGCAGGAGAGCTCAAAGAGTCTTGCTTTGGGATCGCTGTTTATAGGGTCCGACATGATTGATTTTCATCAGGTATTTTCCCATTCTGTCAAAATATTCTGGTATTTTCTGCCTGTTGTGCAGACCCAGAAATGGTTGATTTCCAATGTTTGGTATCGCCCCCCGTTGGCCTTGACTCAAGTACAGATGTACCAGGTTATCATGAGCCGAGTACAGATGTACCAGTCTATCAGGAGGTGACAATCTCCCAAGTGGCAGGGAGAGCAGGGCAACGCAGGGAAACGGGGCCAGTGCACCAGTAAGGCCCCTTAGTGTTTTGTTTGGCCACCTTTTGCAATCCGTGGCTGACTTACCCTGAGCTGGGTCGTGGCCTAAGAAGTGGCAGGAAGTGGGGAGGGAATGGGAGAGAAATCACCTCAGGTCTCAAGCAGGCTTTGAGTGACAGGGTGACTAAACCCCACAATCATCCCCTCTCCATTCTACAGAGCAGAAGAGCTCTATAGCGTGGATAGTTCACAGTAAGAATGAGTGAAAAAGCAGAGTTCAGGGTCAAGCTTTCTAAATTCCTGAAGTGAGTGGGACTTTGTTAACCAATGGCAATCTCATCTTGGGGTGAAGGAGGTGTCCCGCCATGGTGGCTGGATGGCAAATGGATTGCAAAAGATGGTTCCTCTGTGAGAGTGCAAGAAAACTTCAAGGTTTTTGAGAGCAATATTATCAAGTTTAGGGCTGGGAACTGAAGACAGGCACAAGCCTAACTGAGCGCCGATAGAAAGTAGAAACTTCATTCAGGATCATCAAATCTTGGCTCTGCTTTTGCCCCTTCCTTTTCTTGTGCCTTTCTTGTACCGAGTCAGCTGGAAAGGCTTCAAGCGTCTTGGGGGCAACACATGGAGGGGGTTCTCCTTGTACGGAACACAGGACAACAGCCAACGCCCAGGACAACAGGCTGAACCTTTCACAGGAGGGACATTGAGTAAGAGCGAGACGCCAGGCTGTGTCCAAGCAGGCAGGGCTTTACAGAGGGTGGCCAGGCTTACCACATACCCTAAATATAACTGGATTTCCTCTACTACACTCTCACCAGAACCCCGCCTGGTTTTAGGGAGTGCTTATTTTATAACTTCAGAAAGTGCTTTTTCACAGCAATTGTATTTGTTCTGCCTCACACTCGTCTTTCTGACGTAGAAATAAAGTCCAGCTGCAGTTCATTATCTCCTGGTTAGTACCAGTTTCCATGATGAAGACCAGTATTACAAGAAAAAGCTGTAAAATCTGAAGTTTGCAAGCTGCCATTCTTCCTTCTGACTCCCTAAGGTTTCCTCACTTATCCTGAGATTCAAGGAGCTTTTGCAACCCTGCTGCAGCTCAGGAGGAAACACACAGCATAAATAGGGCAGATCCAGACAGCTTTATTCAATTCCTGCAGGTGTTATAAATCTATACTTTATTCCTAAAACATTTAAAAGAAATTATTAGGCTATCTATATGTAAAATAAGAGTGTATGAGATATCTATGTATATGTCATTAAAATTACCTCTTTAACTAAATAATAGCAATAAGACCAAGAGCCTGAGATTGATATAAGTACTGTGATAAGCTGCACATGAACTGGAGGTAGGAAAGCGTAAACAAATGTCAGATGCGTCACTTATGCCATGGTAATCTTTTGTTGTTCTCTCTTAACTCCCTGGATACTGGAAAGCCCACATAAACATTAAGAAACTTCCTATATTGTCAGTCACAGACTCGACAACCTCACTCAAAATAAAACCATTGAAGTGATATGCTTCTCTTGGTTGAAAAAGAAAAACAGATTCTCTGTATTAGCAGCTCTTTCACACCACCACATCTGTGCTACCAGTTGCCATTTATACCTCCTCTGCTTCCCTATCCTACTTTAAAACTGCACAGAGGAAATAGATTGACAGCTGCTTATTAATTGGCACAACGCAAAAGAAATCCAAGGCTGGAAATAGTGGAAATGAGCTGGAAACGCTGCAAGAACACAAAACCGGTGTGCATTAAACCACTGATTTCCTGATGCTCCTCGTACCTTTCTGTCATTCCCTTTAATGGGCCCTGGCACGTCTCTAACCACCACAACCACCACGTAAAAATAGTCACGCATATTTAATAGAAGAAAAATGTGCTGAAATCTGAGTGCTTTATATAAAGTACATTCAAACCTTATCTTGAAACTCAAAAGCCTATGACTGCAAAGAATCACTTCTTGTAGAAATGGTGTCTGAAATATGACCACGGCATTACAAGGTTCTCCAGCCCCATGTACAATTATATTCTGCCTTCCTTTAGGTACGTTTCCTTATTCAAAGTTATCTCTTTGCTTTGATATCTTGTGAGGGAGTAGGGAAAACTGAATGTAAACTCACACACATACATATACCCACACTCAAACTTCTCACTTGTGTATATATATCCTTGCTGTTCTCTGGAATTCACCCATCTCTAGTATAGCTGTCATATTCATTACATCTTAAAATCAGAATAAAATAAATAATTATTATTCTTTTACTCTGGTCTGCACATTTGTTTATTTGTATTATTCTCTGTTACTATTATTTACTATTTTATTTAAATTTCCTAATTATTATGCATCTGTATATTTACTTAAGTTGGGCAAGGGGTGTGGGGGGGGTGGCAGGCATTCTGAATATGTCATTGCCTTGTTCCCAGCACACACAGTAATTTCTTGTCATGTGTTTTTAAATTCTTCCCTACATTTATTTTGTCGAGTTCAGGAGAGCCACTCTTACATACAGCAGGCTCAGGTGTGGATCCCTCACAACTATTTTTAGGATGCACTAAGATTTATACCGTTCTGTGGAGGAGTCTGTCTTTCTACGCCAATTAAATTGGCAGGCTGTGTGACTAAGCTTCTAATTTAGGCATCTCCAGGCTGGTTTTAGGCACAGGCTGTTCTCTAGGGTCCTGGCCACATGACCTGTGTATCTGGCATCATTTAGAAAAACACCTCCTGTCTTAACAAAAAACTTCCCCTCCACCACACAGTCAAAAAGTGACAAATTATTTTGTCCTTGGCCAGGGAACAGCAAAATTCAGCATTGATTGCCTGCCCTTCATGAGAATACCTTGGCCACTTTGAGTGGACAACTCAAGTGGGCTGCTTGTGATTTTCTAAGTCCCGGATCAGCATCTCCACCCACAGCTTGAGTTC
>NW_010404315.1:4902-12871 GCF_000710305.1 Buceros rhinoceros silvestris | reverse complement strand
TTCAGCAGGTAAGACCCTGCATATGTGAAGAATGAGCTGTACAAAGCCCACAACACAGCACAAGGCTTCCCTTCAGGCATTATGAGTCAAGAGGGTGTTATTGCCAGCACTGCCGGGAGCCATTCTGTGTTCGTCACTTCTTTTATCCCAGATCTTGATAGAAGAGCCATTCATCATTTTTCTCAGTTTGTTTCTCATAACTGTGAGATTTGCCGTAGATTTTCATCCTGTATTTCTTAGATGACTCAAGTATTGCAGAACGTACTTTATAATTCAGATAGGGATGTAGACTTTTTAATCTTCTTGTTTCAAACACGAAAACATGAAAACATTTCTGAACATTTCTTGCTTCTCAACCATTGATTTATTTCACAATATACCAGTGTACATTCAAAAACCCCCAAATTTTTACTTTCAGAGGAAAAGACCGAAATATCTTTCGTTATGTATTTTTTCACATTGCTTTCTCATATCTGTCTAAAGACAGACAATAGTTAACTGAAGCACTGGTTTCAGTATCCTGACCACTTGGAAAATACGGAGGTAGAAAAATCTTTGGTCCGTAAGTGACATCCCTACTGTATTTGGTAGTATTCAAACATTTGTACAATACATGCTGGAGCAATTACTAAACATGCATCAGGGCAACTCCTCCATTTTTCTTTTTACAGCTTGTTTTGCAAAGCCTCTGGATTCTAAGAGGAATGATCTGCTGGCCTGCATGTATTTGCAAGAATCATTTCCTTAGCTTTTTTCCCTTATTTTACCTATTTCTCAAATTTGTATTCCCCTATTTGCTCATCTGCAAAAAATCCATATGAACAGTAGTCCAGCATTATAGTCACTGCCTGTGGCCCTGGATTGTCTTGGTTAGTCATTGCCTTAATGGCATGATGATCCGTTTGAAGGGATACAGCTCATCCCACGTGGTGGGCAACCTGCATATTGACTTCACGTCCGGGTATTGGGAGGACAGTCAGAGGCAGGACCAGGCAGGTGCCGTGGCAGTCACATGTACCTTGAAAGGTCTTCAGAAAGAGGTCCTTGACAGGTCTTCAGTGAGGCTTGAGGTTTTTGCATCAGCTTGATTGGTAGGTCCCCCAAGACATCAGTGACCTCTGATATAAATTCTGCTGACTCGCACATATTATAAGTTAAAATGAGGCTAATATTTGCTCCTGTTCTGATTTTGGTTTTTAAGAGTATGAATCCAGGAGATGAGACGTCCTTTGAAGAAGAAGGGTCTCTTTAATATGTCTGTGCTTGGTGTGTGTGATGGGGTTGTGCTATAACTATGACAGGGTAAGAGAAACGAGCAGAGAAAGTCCAAATCAACGTAAGTCAGATCAGCCTGGTCTGCTTCAGCTCAGTATTAGAGGCCCACAGAAATGAGTAACAAGTAACAGAGTTAAAGAATTACAGTGGAGTAAAAATGTGGATTTCTCTGACACAAAGAACAAACTGTATCAAATATAATAAGAAAAAAAATTGCCTCACATGGTGAATTTGAATGAATCACACAGAGCACTACCTGGACAGCATGTTCATAGCCATGAAAGTCATTCACCGTAATACGGCCCCTTGCTGACTCTTTTAAACAGTTGTTACTTCTACAACTCAAAGGTACAAAAAACTAGCACAAACTGAAAACTGCTGTAGCGTTCTCCTCCCCCACCAAAGCTTAACTAATCTTTAGATTTACACTATGTTAGATTATAGCTTATTTTGAAAACTTAGGAGAAAACCAATGGCTGTGGAGGCTAAAAAAGCCTTGAAATAACAAACCCAGCTCCTGCTGGAACACAGCGATTCAGCACTGCAACTGTTGAAAGCAAATCAAATAATCAGTTCGGATTGCCAGCAGATCAGGACTCCCCAGTGGCTGCCTTTCCAGTTTCTCAATGGAGATCAACAGATGCAAAAAACCTGAAGAGAGCAGGCTTGCTTTCTCTGCCAGCTGAATAATTTCCTTCATGTCTACATGTAGCCTTTAGCTCTATTTAACCAAAATTATTACAGCTCTCTGTAAAACACAAGCTTGGAGGAACCACAGAAGGTATATTCTTGCTGACAGAGCCACCCGGTGTCTTGCCACATACCCCATTATACTTACTACTGACTTGCTCAGCCTTTCTCCCTAAGCTGCGATGCCCAAGGGGACGTAGATTTCTTCTTTTCTGTTTTACTGCACCGAGTTAACAAAATGATAAAAGCTGTCTGCCTGATTTTGTAATCTTTCTGTAGCGAAATCTTGTCTGAACCAAAAATCTTTGTGGTCTTACTTCCTGCCACCTGCTCAACCATACAAGAGACATGATGGTGGCATGGGTTTCTAGACATAGGAAATAATTCTGAGTCACGTGCACAGCCAGGAAGGCATGAGAGGGAGCAAGGCACGTTATTTATAATTGCTGAAGATGCCACATGATGGCAAATCATCTAAGCCCCCGGTTTATTTTCTGAAGCAACTTGGCTCTGCTAGAGATTAGTTGTTTCAACAAGACTTTTGGCAATGCTGTTAAAGCCTGCTGAGACACTTTGAAGTGCCAAAAATCCACACTACCAAAGATCTTCAACATACTTCAATATACTGACATTCCTAGGTCAAGCTGCCTCTGAGACAAGATTTTTATAGAAAATACCACAAGGCATTTTTAAAAATGAAACACCTAGGTCTTTTTTTTCTTTTTTTAGAGGCCTTTGTCTGCAAATAGACATTGTCCAATTATGCTGAAACTTTCCCAGGAAAGTTCCTCTGGCTACAGCTCCACTTTACCCGCCAATTTCAGATGGAAAAGACTTAAAAAAACAACAACAAAAAGGCAATGATTTGTTGATCGGATGGGGATGAAGCAGCCAGAATTAGGCTTATAACAGAAAGTGATTCATGTTTTATCTTTGGACTTCCTGCACAGAATCTGTAACTTCACCTCCTCTCATTTTGCAGAAAAAAGGTACAAAAGACTGTGTTGGAGATAAGTTGAAGAAAGCCACGGGCACGTGCCTCTGACTTTCGGAGAAGCCCAGGGGAAACACAAATAACAAGGTTGGAGGCCTTTTGCCACAGTCACTGTCTCCTACTTCTCAGAGAGTGTGGATGAACTGAGGAATATATTTGAAAGATTTTCCCAATTGCTTTCAAACTCTAATTAACTCATCCTTCAGACAGGTCATCTCTCCAGTGGACTTCTTCCACGAAGAAGCCACATTTATTTTAATTTATGATCACAGAGGAGATGTAAGTTGTAAAAAGATCAATACCTCCTATCTCAAGGGCTACGATTACATTTCCATGCTGAGGCTGCACACTGTATCTACCCTCCCAGTGAAATCTCTCTGAGAAGCCGCTGCCAGGAAATCTACTTCTTTCAGTTACAAGATCCCCCTAAAACTCTAACTAGGGAGCCAGAATTTGGTCACTCTAGCTACTCTGGACACCAACAAAGCTCTTTCTCCCAACAAGACCTGAAATTCATAAAAGGCACCAGCAAGGAGATATTTAGGTGCTTGTTTCCACTAGCCCTCCCGCACAGACTTCTGCTGTGGCCCAGAGACCAACAAGGTGAAGAGGCTGGCTCTGCCTGGGGCTATCGCTGCCTGTGGTAACAGCTAGTATTGATCCGGGGAGCAAGGACAAGAGAATAATGTTGCCTTTGGGTGATACAGACATAAAGGATTCAAATAGGATATTGGCCCTCTAGGGTGCCCTGGGGCTGTGGGCTGGTTCTGTGGTGGCCCATGCAATGCTCAGAGCATCCAGGCATCTAGGAGTTTATATGCAGGCAGAAAGCCTGTGGAGACCCTATTGCTACAACAGGAAACTAGGGAAAAAAGACAGGGAAGTTCCCCCAGCTCCTTTGGTAGCACTGTCATAACAGCTCTTTCTGCTTGCATAACTGAGGCACCCCCCCGAAAGAGACTGGTGCATACTGGTGTCTTCGGCCCTTGCTCATCTACAGAAACTGTCTGACAATGACTCTTTTCCTTACCCTGAGGGGATAGACACTGAGCTCCTGACAATGTGGGTGAGCTCCTGAAAGCTCGAACGGATGCCCCAAAGCTGTCCATAGCCTTTTTTGCCTTGTGGCTGGATACCAGCGCCCTGAACAATGTATCTGTCAAAGATTAGAGGATTTTGCAACCTTTGCCAGCAAGAGTAGGCAGAGTTGATACAAGTGGTGTCAGAGAGGTGATGCAGACAAGCTGGGGGAGAAGCGTGGGCAGAGAAACCAGCACTGGTGAGACGCTAAAAGTCAGTAAAACAGCAAGATGGAGTTTACTTCTGCCAAGTTTTGCACTCAACTGAAGCAAGCTGGAGGTGAATGTCTAAAGCAAGTGGGGACCAGAGCGAAAGCCAGGCAACCCATAGCTCCCCCTTCAATGAAGGAAGGCTTTCTAAGGTTTATGTCTAATCCCACTGCTAGAATAGCAAAGCACTCATGCTTCCCAGAAGCAAGGGAAACGAAATTGAAGAATTCAAGTTGTAGTGTAATGAAATGCGCTTTCCACCCACTTAGGTTTAAAATTGTGATTCAGTACTGCATTTATGCAGTTTCTGGAATGGAAGCGTATTGTGGTGCATCTAAATCAGGGTTCTGAGCCAGGGGTAGCAGATGGACCTCAGGAGAAAAAACACACAGTCAGATAGCTAAAATAAGCAGATATTTTTCACCACCTCTATTTCAGTGATGGTGTCACCCTCTGTCATTGCCAATTCTAACAAGACTAGTAACCTCTTTTAAAAAAGTCACACACAGGGGATAAAAATATTAAGAGCAGAGGTTAGCTGATCTTGTAGCTTCACAGTTTTTGCATAATTTGCATCATCTGTTTCATCTGTCTGACACTTTGACACACAGGGTATATGGAGACTGTACTGGCAATACAGGAAACCAGCCATTAAAGGCTATCTCATTAAAATTACCGTAAAAAATTTCATTAATAAATATCATTAGAAGTTGATGACAGTCATACTTAATAACAAACTCAATTTTAAGAAAACACTATAATGGACTGAGTATTTGCATAATTGTATTTTACTATCAATTTGCCATATTAAAAGACAACTCTATAATAAAATAAGCAAATGAGGCATTGGAAAATCTTTCAGGCATAACAATCGAGAAAAGTTTCATCCACTTTAAATGTTGCTCACCATTCCTGAAAATTTTGCTTAATGTTTCCCTATCAAAGTAACATTTGCTTTCTTCATTCCTCCTTCGGGAAGTTCTGTGCTCACTTGCCACAAAACCCCACCTGCTTTCAGGACAGCACGACTTATATGATTGGAATGCTGGTGACAATCCAGTGTTCACCCAAAGTATGAAGTTTAATCTGAGGGAGATGAATCACCTCAGCATAATGCCAAACATTGCCTGGGGCTTCAAGCACAGCAATAATTAGTCCTTTCCAAGTCTAGCCTAGCTGGTGATATTAATAATAAGTAAATTTAGAGCTGCATGTAAAGCAGAAAAGTTCAGTTATTAAGAGACAAACCAGAATAGCTTATAAATTAGGAAAAGGTATGCACTCTTTTAACATTTTTTGTTTCTGAGACTTCCAGTTATAGAAATTGTCATAGTCAAATACGTCATTACCATTTTATTCCATGCTTAAGATAAAACGTGGCAAAAAGCACCCATCTGTTCATCTTTAGCACCCAGCCAGCAGAATCTATAGTGCCAATTCCTGCTCAGAAGTGCGCTGAGGTAAACCAGGAATAACTACTTTGACAGTAATGTATTCACTTCAGGTTTAATATAGACTAAAATTTGTTTCCTGTTTGGCAGTTCTCAGAGAGCCTAGAAAATCTCCCTAGAGCCCTACCTAATACTTCTGGGAAAAAGTAGTGCTCCTTACCTACAGTGGTCTTTAAGTCGTTGTTTGGTAGATAAGTGTAACCACTCTGCCCACTGTTTAGCTGCTGGGCAAATTCCTTTAAGGTGTCACAATTTAGAAAAGCATCATATAGTGCCACAGTGTATTGAATAGCCAAAAAAAAAAAAATTATGGACTTTCTTTAATATCTGGTTCTCTAATTAGAAAATAAAACATCTGTAGAATATTATAGGAAATTTTGAGTGGCTTTTTCTTCAAACACCTTCAAAAACCTAGGATGTAGGTTTCATCCTACATGAAGCAAAGCTACACAAGGTAAAGGCTACATCAGTCTTATGAACCTGCTTAATTCCAGTGTCCTCATGGCACATGGACTGAATATTTTCCCTGAAGTGCAAACCTTGACAAATTTTCTAAAAGCCCTTCTTAAAATCAATCCACCGTGTGTCTCAACTGGCTTCATAAGCACATGAAACCCCACATCAGACTTGCACTATGTATCAGATTTCATCAAGAAGATATATTCTGAGAGTATCTGAAGTGAGCTTGTTAAGTTACTCCGTATTGACAGCTAGTGCTTGGATTCACAGAGTTGCCAAAAAGCATTGACATTAGGAAAAAATTGTCTGGACAATTTGAAAGAATGGAGGTTTTTTCCTGCACAAAGCCTAAGAACAAAATTTTGCCTGCCCAAATTCTGTAAAGCCCCTTTATTCCCATCTTGCGGATGGCCCAGTGCATTCCCAGTAAGATAACAGGCAGCTCCGTTCTCAATTTGAACAGATGTTAAGCTAAAGGCAAGGAATGATATTACAACACAGCAAAAGATTAAAAATTTTAGTCCAAACTGTTCCCTCCCCCATTTATACTTTTCCACAAGAATTCACAAGGCAATGTGTCAGATGCTGATGTGCTGCCTAAATGGCAGAGCATGGAAAGCTCTGCACCTCTTATGCTCAGTGGAAACCTCAAATGAGTGCAATCATGTCGAGAGACCTGATGGTACAGCTAAAGAGTTTGCCATCATTCTCACTCTCCAGGCGAAGCCTGTGATAAGTACACTACTTAGTAGAAACATTCAAGGGTGGTAACAGCGTTCTGATGCCTGCATCAAGTTCTGAGAAAAACCCTAGGAAAACTCCATTTGAGGATTTTTCTGATCAGAGTAGTTGGATCTTACTATCAATTTCGGAGAATATAAGGGGTTGCACAAGGCCCTCCTAATCTTGGACTTGGACTGGTCTAGTCTAAGTGATCAGTATGGGTTCAAATATATAATCCTAGTTAGGGATTTGACTCACTTCTGTAACTTTCAGGATTTCTCAAAGGCAGTGACATTTTTAGAAGTTAAAAATAAAACTAACTGCATTTGTAGTAAACGAGTGCATCTCAAGTTCACTGCTGTATTTTCTGCTTGGCTACAGAAGCAGTATATGAAACAGATACCAAAAATGGATTGACGTTAAGTTTTGAAGAACCATCTGTTATTTGATGACTTCAGAAATCTACTTTTAAACTATGAAACACATCAGCTTTAATTCATTTAAAAATTACTAAACTCCCATAAGCTCGAGTACTACAAGCATACAGAAGCACAGTCACCATTTACTGATGAAACTACAGCGAGTGGAAATATATGCCACGACCTAGTGTAATAAGCGAGGCTGAAATGGCCGTGGGATCGGCTAACGGGGTGTTTTGGTTTCTCATACCTAGCAGCAAAATGACTGACAGGTAGAACACTCCTCGTCTCTCCTCATGTTTCCAATACCTGTTATCTAGGTTAGCTACGATAATGAAATAGCTGTTGAAGGAGCTTACAAACAAGCCACTGGCACTACTTTATAAAGCAGAAAGATGGCTTTATAAAGAAGCGGAATGCCTGGAAAGGGAGATGAAAGCACTCTCTCCTTCGCTTGCTATTTTGCTGTTTCTGGTGTGAGCTACCAGCCCAGAGACAAGCCGAGCTTGCTGCAGGAGCCAGCCTGGCTCCTGGGGCCTGCCACAGGCAATGACAATGTCACTGACTCAGTCTGTTGCTTACCACAGATGCCCTTCTGGTTTTCTCTTCCCCTGGCAGTACAACAGACCCTGGCGGGGATTTTATTTAGATGTAACAGCTTGCTTAGGA
>NW_010404315.1:463-4795 GCF_000710305.1 Buceros rhinoceros silvestris | reverse complement strand
TCCTGCAACAGGGTATGAATTTAGCTGTGTGACTTTGTTGGCCGTAGCGGGAGTTATGCATCAGTATCTGAGCACAAATGATTTTGCCTACACATTCCCATGGCTGACATTCATTAATAGGATTGTGTCACAGAAACACAGTGATCCCTTCTATCGTTATTCCCCCATATAACAGGATAACATAATATTTGTCTGTATTTCTGTCCACTTTCATCTTCACCTACACTCAGAGAGTAAAGCTACCTTGACAGATCAGAAACTGCCTCCTGATACACAAGCAGTTTTTAAAAAAATTTTCTTTTTTCAGCTCCAGCAGTTTTCAAACAAATTTACCAGTTGTTGCAAGGGCTAATAAAGGTTAGCCCTTTAGTATCTCCAGCAAGGAAGAAGCTCCCATCTCATTAGTGACCCCCATTTTGACCTGTAATCAACAGACAAAGAACTAGTTCAGTGCCCCAGACAGACCTTGCAAAAACCCTTCTGATGAGACCGCAAACATGAACGCTGATTAGCACCAGTGTTGATGGCAGCTTGTTAAAGCTTGGGAAGAGCTCTTAGAAACTCATCTTGCCTCACCCACAGACTTGCTGGGAAGAACACCATATGCTGTGACATTTGACAGTATTTCTTCTGTCTATTTAACACAGCGCTAGGTTAAAGCAACCTGGGCTGTGTACCACAGTCCCATAGTACCCTACAATAACTATTACAGTAATCACCACCAGAGTACGTTACAAGCTGTGTTGTACCTATATTTAGGTCCCAGTCTGTGAGGACAGTTCTCTGTAGCTGGAATTGAAAGGCTGATTTGCTGAAGAGAAATGCTGCTGGATGCAGCTGGGAGCTAAGAGAAAAAAATTTAGACAAGCTTTTCTCTGTGATCTATTTTATATTACTAATTTTTAAAAATTAGCTAAAACAATACCGTACACCCATGCTATAACAGGGAGTGGTATAAACAGTCTACTAGTAACAAAATACCGCTAACAATACAAGTACGGGATTCAGAACTTGATGGTAGCAACATTAATAATAATAGCCATGCTGGAATATCCACCTTAACAAAAGCTTTTACTTATTTTTTTAACAAGAAAGTCAAAATCTTATGGTAATGATGTGAACATACAGTAAGTTAGCTACAGGCAAAATTAGCGGAGCAAGTTACTTGAATAAAGTAAAATGTGCTAAGTCCTGAAAAAAGGGTGGGTGCTTGCAAGGTCTGTCGTAAGAGTCACACTAGGGAGACTGAGAACTGTCACCTAAAAACTTGGAGTTCATTTGTGTCCTTTAAGTAATGTTATACAGGAGGGGAAGAAGGTGCTTATTTCTTCTGCTGCTCACATACTTAACCAGAAGCAAGAAAGCAGCAAGATGAGACAACACTGGCCAGCCAATATTTGAACTAAAGAAATCTGCTGCCTCTTTATACCTCGGGGTAGAGAGGATTGTGGTATGTATTCATGACACAGGGAATGCCAAATGAGATACCTCATTTCCCTGCCCACAGAGGATTTAATTCAGTAAAAGTGTAGAATAAGTACCATGGAATAATCATGCTGTAATTCTCTCTTCTTAAACAAACATGACCACGGCAATAAGTAAGTCACAGCTAGAAAGGGAAGGAAAAAATGAGCTTCGTCTTACCACACTTCAGAGATGCTTATCCTCCTAGAGAGTCACTGGAAGCAGGTGGGCATTTCTGGAGAATGACTCAGCCGCCTAAAATAAGTTTCTTGGATAGAAGGGATGATTCACCACCACCTGAAGGTACTAGAGAGCACATGGGAGTGGTCGAGGTTAGATGCCTAACTTATTGGTGCTGAAAGTTAGGTGAAAAGCATCTCTATCTGATATTTCTCAGAATCAAGGCAGAAAAAAGTTACAACAGATGATGCCTGAATTTTCCTCCATCGCTTTTCAAAAGCTAACAAATAGTTACAGCTTATTCTTGACAGAATTCAAAGCAAATGCCATTAAAAGACATGTACCGAGCAGGTAAGTGCAGGAACAAAGTGTCATTTTACTGTTCCTTCTTTTCTCAAGTTGCTATTACAGAAAAGAAACACAAAGTTATCTCGAAGCATAGTTATATTCAGGAAACCATAATGGGTCCCATTACTACCTTTCAAATACAAATTTATTAAAGCAATGTGCATTTCACTGTAAGACATAAAAAACCCCCACAAAATCACGCTGATCCACCACACTGACACGAAGAACATTAAGGATTATCCAGCTTCTTTCCTTTAAAACCTGCCAGCCTGAATTGACTGGAGACAGAATAAAACAACCCAAGCTCAATTCGCTGCCTTGCTAAACGAATGTTTCAGCGTGGCAGAACTGGATGTACCTCCTGCTGGCTGCACAACAGTGGATGTTTCCCAGCTCCTAATCCCTGCTGGAGCTAGAGTGCCTTTTCTTCTAAAACATCTCAGGGTGTAATATTCAGAAACTGGAAGTAATAGGATACTATTCTCAAAATGAAGCATCCTCTGTATTACTTTTACATGAGGATATTTCATAGCAATATATGTCTTCAATCACTTCTTCAGCCGGAAGAGGTTTCAGTCCACGTAGTGGTGCAAATTTTTTAGTGGGACAGGAGTGAAGGAAGAGGCAGCGAGAGACTGCCACAGTCCTTGTGCTGTCCTGGCAGCAAGGAAAGATCAGCCAGGTAAGAGTCACACATTTGTTATTTTTAACATTCCCTTGAAAGAGAATAATCTGAATTTCTGGCAAACAAACTAATTCCTCAGACACAGGGGAGTATTAGCAACAGCACGAAATTCTGGGCAACAGCATGTTCTCCCAGGCATATTTAGAAAATAGTTTCTTTTTTCAGAGATTTAAGCACATTATTGGCTAAGCCATAATTGCGCTTCCTCCGCATTTTCAGTGAATGATTGCATTCCTAATATTGAATGAAAGGGTCAGAAAAGCAATACAAAATCAGATTTTACTACACACATGGACACACTTGTTTTGAGTCAAGTAAACCAAAGTTTTATATTGCACTATGAGCTCAGCAGGGTATCTTATCATTGGAGGCACAACTCATATGGAAGACTACTATTAAATATCCCTGACTAGAAATAAGTTAAATTAAAATACCACTGGCTTGGATAACTTCATTGGAAAAAAAGTCAAAATTTCTCAGGACTTGCTTGCTAAGCAATTTGGATGAATTCTGGATAAGAAAAATGACATATACATCATCAAGGCATTACAAATACAAGGGTTTGGTGCTCTACAAAAGCCATTATACTGCTTTGCCTGAAATGTTTACCCGGGTTTTTATTGTAAGCATGGTTGGTACCGCCCCTCTGTCTTGGTCATCCTTTAATCAGAAGACTGGTTCTAGGGCCTAAAAGAGCAGTGCCTGTATTATGATATGATATGACAGTGATTGATATGATACAATGATTAAGACTCATCACCTTCCACCCCAAAATAACTTGAGTATTGCAAACCAGACCATTTGAAAATGGTACCACCATGTTTGGGTAAGATATGGACTTTCTAGCATCACAGCTTTGTCATTTACCACTACAACAGGGAAGAAGGACAGTGCCAAGGGCTATAGTCATCTCATTGTCATGACTTTTACACATTCAAAATGCAGTAAGAAATGTATAGCAGCAGAGCTTTCCCTTTTCTGCTGTGATTTTATGTATCTTTGAAGACCAATTCCAAATTATACCACTCATTATATGGAGATTTGTGTGGACAGGTCTCAAAGAATACATGGATGATGATAATGATCACGATGATAATAATAACGTGTAAGTAACATACACACATGATAAATCCCTCCCAAAGGTACACTCAGTCAAAAAAATATTCAGTTCTGGACAAAGGAGAGTTTCATAGCTTGAATATTGGTCTCAGCAAAAGCCGACAAGAAACTTACACGTATGGAAATCAGTGACAAGTGGCATCATTCAGGGGTCCATACTGGGACCAGTGCTGTTCAATATCTTTATCAACAACATGGACAGTGGGATCGAGTGCACCCTCAGCATGTTTGCAGATGACACCAAGCTGAGTGATGCAGCTGACATGTCAGAGGGACAGGATGCCATCCAGAGGGACCTGGACAAGCTGGAGAAGTGGGCCAGTGTGAACCTCATGAGGTTGAACAAGGCCAAGTGGAAAGTCCTGCACCTGGGTCTGGCCACCCCTTGGTATCAATAGAGGCTGGGGGATGATGTGATTGAGAGCAGCCCTGTGGAGAGGATGTGGGGGTACTGGTGTATGGAAGGCTAGACATGAGTTGACAATATGCACTCACAGCCCAGAAAGCCAACTGTATCCTGGGCTGCATCAAAGAAG
>NW_010404315.1:0-248 GCF_000710305.1 Buceros rhinoceros silvestris | reverse complement strand
GGGGGGGGCCCACAAAAATGATCTGCTATGAGGATAGGATGAGAGAGTTGGGGTTGTTCAGCCTGGAGAAGAGTAGGCTCTGGGGAGACCCTGTTGTGGCCTTTCAGTACTTAAAGGGGACTACAAGAAAGAGTGGGACAGTCTTTTTAGCAAGGGGCTCTTGTGACAGGAAAAGGAGTGATCGTCTTAAACTAAAAGAGGGTAGAAAAATTACACATAAGCCCACAACTGCTCCTCTTCCCTTAGCA
>NW_010404314.1:32807-41892 GCF_000710305.1 Buceros rhinoceros silvestris | reverse complement strand
TCTTTCCCTTGCTTCTTTTTTCTTTCCCCTCTTGGGAAGGGAAGAAAGGGAGGAGGGGCTAATAGAGAGCGTCTGTCACTCGTCTGGAGCCAGCCCAGCTCTCACCCTTCACAGTGGGTTACGAAATCAGCTTCTAGACGTGAGCTGCTTCCATATGGAGGAGGCTGCCTGTGACTGGGGCGGGGAGAACGGAGCAGCCAGTCACTCATTTGCCCATTTTGGGGTTATTGCATCTCATGCAGAGAATCTGAACTCTGCTGGCAAAGATGGAGGATGGAACTTGACCCCTGTGATTCAGTCCACAGATGCGTGTGCTGAAATCAAAACTTCCCTGGATGTGTTCTTCTGTCCATTACAACTTTCTCACCCCTCTATTTCTCAGCTGCTGGCAACAGTTGCCTTTGAGTTTGTCTTTCTTGAGAAAAACATTGTTGATAGATTTGTTTTGGCCAGGGAGGTCATAGCAAGATCTACTGTGGAGTGCAAAGACTTTTCTGATCTTGCACAGTCTGTCTGTGGTCCAAGGATTTGTTCCCAGTTCAGGAGCTTCTTGTCCTGTCATCTTGGGAATCATCCTACCTTTTTTTTCCCACTCACCCTAAATTCTGTTGGAATAAAATTCAGGCAGCATTTGGACGTGATTGCAGAGGACCTGTTTGTTCAGGGATCTGGCCGAAAAGGGCTCATAAATGCATGTCTTAATAGTAATCAGGCAAATTCCCTTTTCAAACCTGTGTGCTACAGGGTCCTTTCCTCCAGCTTCCTTCAAGGGACTACAAAATCCAGCCTTTGGTCTAAAAGCAGTTGGATATCAGCAGCAAAAGTATATGTGGCCCTGATGTCCTTCAGAGGGCACAATAAATTTGATGCATTAGTCTCATCAGATGCTGCCTTTGTTGGGCTGTTACTCAGCCTTTTTGCTTTGTAGCACGCTGTTATCTCCAAATCAGGGTGCTGCCAGCCTCCACAGCATTGAATTTCTTATTGCATATTCGTGCTTTGGAGAGACAGAAATTTTTTTCTGCGTGTCCTGTTATTGCTTTTGCTCTTGAAGTAACTGCCTAGAGCTAGGGGGGTTAAAGTTTCCTTCAGTCTTAGCATGAGCTGTTGAGCATAGCTGCTCTTTGAAAAATCATTTAAATGTGCACTATGAAGAGGAACATCTAGTAAAACCAGACTGCTGCTGGGATGTTTTCTGTTTGTGCTTGATATTGGAGCTCCCGATCTGTCTGCACACAGTGTGCGTTAAATCCCATGTAGGATTGCATAATTTAAAAACAGTGCAGCTCTGCAGATGCAGGCATTCTGGCTGTCTGGCAAAACTGATGCCCATCACTGCTAGGCAATGCCGTACTGGCATTGCTTCTCTTGTTCACTGGGACCTGGCTACCTGGTCCTGGTAGCAAACCATTGCACCACTGCTCTGTTCAGGGCTGAAAATAATCCTGCTGTGGCTTTTTGACATCTCTAGCTTCTTCATTTAGGGTGACTTCTGGGGTGATACTTCATTTATTTCAAGAACTTGGTGCTGCTGTGGTTTTCCTTTATTCTCCCGTAACCGACTTTGCTGCCTGTTCTGCTTTTGCGATGTTGCTGCATGAAGTTGTACCTCTGTAATTTGCCATCCCAGAAATGTTTTTCACTTACTGGTGAGTCATTCCTACATACATGGAGCTCTGGGCTGAGTAGACAGCAAACATGATTTTACAGCCTCTTTAACTGGGTTATCTTAAGACAGTTCCTTATTTCTCAGGCCTTCTCCAGTGGTTAGTGATGCGTTTGCTTTGGAGGGAGGGTTCAAGATTGTTTTGCAGCTGTGACTCCTAGAGCCTAGTCTGGGCAGAACTGCAATGCAGTTTTCATCTGGATGGAGAGGAGGCAATAGTGAAGATATGCAGCCGTGGAGTGGCTGGAGTCTGTATGGATGTCCTGACCTGTACAGCAGTGAGATCTTACTCACTGTGAAGACAGATATTCCTTGTCCCTCTTCTCTTTTTCCCAAGTCACGAAGGTGATAGGGGATCTAGGACTACTTGAGGTAGAGCTGGCCTCGTGCTTTTTCTCTCTGCAGATGAAACTTGCTTCTGAAATGATCCTCCCATAAGCCTTGCAAAAGCAGAGCCTCTCCTTTGCTGTGGTCTGGGCAACACCAAGTTGTCCGAAGCCTGATTCCAGTAAATGTAAGGGAGGAAAGTCCTGAGGGCCAAGTGGAAGTGGAAGGAAGACCTATCATTGAGAATTACTATCATAGTAATTCTAGGGATGCTAGCAACCCTAGAAGCATCCACCCAGATGAAGCATCTGTGCTCTCTCCACCCCTCGGTATCATCTCGGGAGCCTTTGCCCCTGCAGTGGACACCTGAGCAAGAAGAGCTGCTCATTCACTGTTGTGTATAGCCATATAACAGACTTCATGAGCAGCTTTGCTACCTCGTATGCCTGCAGGCACAGGTCAGAGAGCTGGCTTTGAGTCACAAAGCTCTGTTGAGTCTGACGCCAGACTCCCTCAGCAAGACACTCTTCCCAGCCTTCCTGTGTCTGTTGTGGGGAGTTCTGAGCTCACTGCTCCCAGGCGTAGAAGCTGGTGGCAAAACCTTCAGTCCCCACTTCTGCTGGCTTTGGCCCTGGTTCACCCACAACTGCTGGCGGTGTTTTTGTCACTGCTAAGCTACAGCCTTGTTCCTAGGGTCCCCAGTTGGGCAGGTCTGTAGAAGGAGCCTTGTTCATGAGGCAGCCAGCTGACAGCCCAGTTTGCAGCTCAGCCCAGGCCAAAGCTGTGCAGTTAAGGAGGAGTTAAGCTTAGCGTCTTCAGCTGCTGATTCTGCCCAGCAATTTAATTTGCTTATAGGACTTTTTTTTCTTTCTGCAGGGGTTCTTGAGTGCTCTGGGGACCCTGCAGCAGCCAGGTTCCAACACCCAGGCAGATCCATGTTTCAGAAAGGAATTGTGTAATTTCTGCTCCTATAAGGTATTCAGCATGCTTTCAGAGTGCTCAGGCAGAAAGGAGCTATGGAAGCATAGTCCCTCTTCCTGCTGCTGCTGCTGCTAGTGTCTGTGATAAGAAAGGATTTACTGTGTCTGCAGCTTAATTCAGCAACAATTTCAGTGTCATATTAACAGCTAGAAACATCAGAGCCTTTTTCTTCTCTGAAGATTTGCATATGGTAGTTAGGAGCATACGTGGTGGGGGCTCGGGCAGAGGACGGCTGGTGAGAAGAAGGAGCAGTAGGTTCCAGCCCAGATCACCTCCGTGGATGCTCATGAGTCACGGCCTATAAGTGGCTCCTGCCACATGCCAGATGATGAGTCACAGAGCAAGAGAACACAGAAATGGGAGAAACTGGTTTGGTCTTTGTCCAGCTCCTGTGTTAGCTGGTGTAGATGTGCTGCTTGAGCTATTTCTGATGTCTTGTATAACTCAAAATGCTCGAAGCACCTGGGGCTTCTTTTCCTCTGACTGGAAGGCTGTACCTGCCTTATGCTAGTTATGTCATCGGCAGGAATACACATATTACCTATTGCTTATTTTCGTCTGGCTCACCCTCTGATCTCTGCTGGCAAGCCCCTCATCCCTGACCTGCGCATGAGCACGAGGGCTGTGATTGATCGTCACGTGCTGCAGTTTCCATTTTGAACACATCATAATCCTATATAGTTCTGGGATGTAATGCTAACAGTAATCATGGGCTTAGTCAGTCTGCCCTGGAGACCACTGGGAAAACCCCTGGCCCAGGCAGCACCTCACTGCAGAAAGAAAAGGGACGCAGAGTTTTCAGGAATCACTGGTTGCTCAGCACCAAAAGAAGAACCAGCCTGAGCTGAGGCAGAAATTTAGGAAGTACTTTGTCTATCTTGCTTCAGCCCTCTTTAAACACTGAGTGCTGGAATATTCACTCTGGGACCAGGCAGACCACCCTCACTGTGCTCCCTGTTCCTCAAGGCAGGGAAGTGGGGTTGGAAGTTTAGGATGAGTCAAACCACTAGTATTTCCTTTTACACCTTTTCTTTCATTAAACGTACTGGATGATTTACTAAAGCATTTACTGAAGGTGTGAATTTGGCAGAGACATATTAGCTGGTGAGATGTCCAAACAAATACCACTAGCTAGTCCCACCCTATGACAACTTACGTGCTTCCTCCCGCCCACCCTCTTTGTGCTCACATGGGTGGTTCAAACCAATCCCCAGGCCACTCATTCTATGCCCCTCCCCTATCCTCTTCAGTGATGCTGCTCCCTGAATGCCCTCCAGCTTCCTGGAATTTTCCTGTTAAATTGTTTTTTAAAACCGTTAAGTACTTTCTGGCAGCTTTTGGAGTGGCTGAGCTGGGTCAGGGACAAACTGCATTGCTGGGATCCTGGAAACCAATGCTGGAACCAGTGAGCCCTGAAGAGCAGGGCTGTCTGAAGAACAGCTTCAGGGCTGGGTTCAACTCCCAGCCCTTTTGCCTGGAGGCAGGCTTACAGGGAGTAAACTGAATATGCCTCTTCCCCGTGAGGCAGAGAGGAGGTGCCCATTGTGCCCGTCTGCAAGCTCACACAAAATGTTGCTTTTTGCAGCATTTCTGCTCATGCTTGTTTTGTAGAAATGTGTGGTTTCTTCAGGTGAGTTAATGCGAACGCTCTGTAGGAATCAGGGATTCGCATGAATGCAAAGGACGAACAGCTCCAATACAAAGGGATTTTTGCTGGTTCATCTATGAAACTGAATGCCCACCTTTTAACCTTGTTTTTTCCTTCTGTCACCCTTGTGTGACATGACTGAGGAAGGTGATGATGAAGTAGAAACCATTCTGAAAGTGGCAGCAAAATCCCTCGCAGTTAAAGGTTTCCACTGGGCATTCAGTTTCATAGGTGCGGTGACTGAGATTTGTAGAAACAGTAATCTGTTCAGAAAAGCCCTCCTCCAAAAAGCCTCATTGCCTCCAGCTGACAGTTCTGATGATCTTGCTCTTGCCTCTTCATCCTCCATGCTATATGTGCAATCTTTTTGCATTTAAATGATATTTATTTCTGAAATCTCTGCATGTCTCCCCCAATATTGCATTACATTTTGTGAGGAAACTTAGGTCGCTGTGTGTTGAACCCCATTGCCCCAAGTGTGCAGCTGACAGCATGGAGCCGAGCTGGGTCTTAAGCATTCAGGGATGGAACTCCAAAAGCATGGCTGGAGCAGGAACAGATAGCAGAGTATGCCTGGAAGTGTGTCACCACCACACCTAAGGCATAAGCTCTTGGATGCAAGGCTGGTGTTTGCTCCAGCCCCCTCTGATTGAAGTAGAGCCTTGCAGGCCAGTTTGGGACCAGCTCCGATGGCTTCTGCATCTTCTCATCAGTGTTGCAGAGGCAAGAGGCTGTATTCCAGGTGCCATGGAGCTGCACCAGCCACCCTTCAGTTAGCACAATGTCCTTAGTCTTTAAGGGTACAACAGAGGAGGGATTTGGGTGCTCTGTGTAGCGCTCAGCAAGGGCTTACGAGGCATGAAGTGCATAACCTGAAGGGACCAGCTCTGCCGGGTGCTGCATGCTACCTCCTCTCCGAACTGCAGACACAGCTTGGCGGGCAGCTCTCGGACTACTGCTGAATGACCCTTCATTGCTCAGTGCTCACCTCCAGCTACTTACCTAGAGCTTTGCTGCAACTAAGGACTTTGTGTCATGTGTACACATACATGTGTACATGTAGATACAAGCATTGATGAACAATTCCACACCAACCATAGGTGTCTCACAAAAAGCCATCCTTCTCTGCTCTGTATTACCTTGACTGGAATGAAACAACCACAGGTAATGAAAGGTGTGGTCCTCACCTTCTCCAGGTGATTTAGCACCTCAAGAAGGAGCTGACTGAATAAACAACCCTTATCTCCCGTGTTACAGTGGATGGTGTCAGTATGGAGAAGGCAAAGGCAAAGAATTTTGACAATTGCAAATAAAATGGCTGTTGTACTGATGTGTCTAGAGTCATGGTGCTCCCTGCCTTGCACTGCCACAACATGCTTTTCCGGCCAGGGATCGTTGCTAGGTGCTGTGTTTGCTGTTGTATGTGTAGGACTGAGCAGGATTCAGCGCACTGTGCGCTTGTGCTATTGCAACAGATGAATAAAAAGAATGAACTGGTTTGGCAAAAAGCATTCAGGGACAGACTGCCTATCCACATCTGGAAAATTCCCCCAGCAAAGGGCTGTGAAGGCTTTACAAAGAACTGTTTAAAGCCAGCAAAGCCAGAAGCTACTCTGATAGCTGGATTTTATTCCCTACTGTCAATCCCAGCCTACCAGCGCCTGAATAGGAAGAGGGAGGATCCTTCTACAGCCTTCCAGAATCAGGGAGGATGCTGTGGTGTTGGGAAATGAATAATCCCTGCAATGGCAGCGCTACTGCCAACCTCCCTGCTTCCCTAAGAAGGAGGAAGCTGGGAGAGGTGTCCCAAAGGAGAGAGGAGGGGTATCTAGGGCATGAAAAAAGTTATGCATAATCCTTAGGGAAGCTGTCAGAATGGCTCCCGGCAGGAGCTGGCTGCATGCCTCCTGTGACGTTGGGCCTCAGAGCGTTGTGCTCAGAGCAGGCTGTGGGTGCAGGCAAAGTGGGCATCCATCTGCTGCAGCATCTGTGATTGCCAGTGAATCACAGCCCACCCAGGGAGCCTGTGCTGCTACTGAAACCAAATAGCTGGGCAGGGTTGCACGCTGGAGTCAGAGCTCCAGAGAGACAGCTGGGAAGTGGCCGTGTGTCAGCTCCCTTGACATTCTGCTGTCAAATGTCAAAGTGTGCCTGTAAAAGCTTTGTCTTCCCACAGCAGCTTCTGCACTGATGTGAAGTGTGTGGTACTTGGCAGGACTCGTTGTCAACAGATCCTTGCTGGTGCTGGGAGATGGCTCCAAGCAGCCATTTCACAGAGGCAGTGGAGACCCGGTGCTTCAGCAGTGAAGTCCTGGTGCTTCAGCAGTGAAGTGTGCTGTCACCACAAATGATGCTTTTCAAGTGGTTGCATTGTGGCAACACTCAAAATAGAGCAAAACCTTATGGAGAGATGTGATCCAAGTATTTCAATCAGCTACAAAAGTAGTAACAAGAGCAGGGATGGCCTCCACGAGCAGATAGGCACTGGAGGACCAGCTGTTTTCCCATAATGGGGTGAGGAGGAGAGACAAGAAAAACAGGGGCTCCTGCTGCTACTTCAGTGGTGTACAGGGTCCAAAATGAGGCATGAACATTGCTCCAACTCTTGAACACCACTTTCAGCGTGCGTGCGTGTGTGTATGTGTGTGTGTGTGTGTGTGTGTGTGTGTGTGTGTGTGTGTGTGTGTGTGTGTGTGTGTGTGTGTGTGAGCTAGAAACAGAGTTGGAAGCTGCTGTTACCCATGGTGGTTCTCGAACAATGTGATCTTGGGAATCCCTGATGTAAAAGATCTCCCCCCAAGAAGTGACGGGGAAGACTTTAGGGTTGCACAGTAGTCCAGCTGGATGCTGTCCAAGTGGTCCAGGTGACCTCTCTTCTTCAGAGCCTAATCCTGGGTGAAACATCCCCGCAGAAGCAGACATGAGGGTGAGTGTGCCCCTCATGTCGGTCTCATGGTGATCTGTGGTAGAATCCACCAGAATGCTTGTTTGTTCACTAACACTGGTGTTACCATTAACTTACATCACCCGACTTGCATCACTGGGTGTTTACTGTAAACACTAGGTCCATTTCCATCTCCCTATTTTTTCCTGCCAGCATCATCCTGTGTCTGTGAGAAGCATTACTATGCGGGGGAGAAAAGTACTTCTTTTGATGTGGTTTTTTTTTAGCATCTTTTAATTGCTATTCTTACGCCATAAAGCTGAAAGGACTGAAGTTCCTTGTCTTTCTGTGGAGCTGTCTCATTATTTACACTGTTGTTCTAACTTCACTTACCCCACATTTCTCAGTCTTCCTCCTGGACTCCCATGTGCCTTTGCAGCTCTGTTCCAAATCCATTGTCATCCCATAGTCACAAATGCTGGGGTGAAGTGAGCAAAGACAGATACTGCGAATGCCACTTTCTGGAGTTTGAAAGTCAAGCTGCCAGCAGACTCTTGGTCTTGGAGTCCAGAACAGGATCACAGTATTCTGTGTCAGAGTGCTGTGAGCACTGAGGATGCCTCGATGAGATACAGGATGTGGATTGCTGACCAAGGGTGTTTGGGCCAGGGGTTTCAGAGCAAGTGGGGGATGTATGAGAGCACTAGGTCATTTTTCTTATCACTCAGGATCATCCTGGATCACTGTTGTCTTTTGCGTTTTCTCTCTCTCCTTGCTGCCTGACCTGCCCTCCCATGCACTTATATGCGTTGGCGTCTCTGTTGTGTGGAAGGGAAGGCACGGGTTGTCTCCAGACTTGTCCTAGAGGTGCTTGCAGGCTGGACCTCTGGGTTAGATGGGGGAGGAGGAATGAATATGTCTGTTCACCTACATCAAATGCTGGTGAATGTCTTCCTCTGGCTTTATGAGAACTTTCTATTTACTGAATGCTGAGGGATTGGGGCTCTTCGTGCCCTACCTGTACAGCTCCTGAGACTGTGGCTTCTGGCAGTCATACTGTTAGGAAGTACAGCAGGTAATGAGTGCCGTGGATAATCATAGAATCATAGAATGGTTTGGGTTGGAAGGGACCTTAAAGATCATCTAGTTCGATCCCTCTCTCATGGTCAGAGACACCACTGGCGCACTAAACCAGATTGCTCAAAGCCTCATCCAACCTGGCCTCAAACACCTCCAGGGATGGGGCATCAACCATAATGTGGCAGAGTGTCAGAGAACTGTAAACCAGCTACTCTGGACCGCAAGAGGAACCAGTTAGAGTGGAGGCAAAAGGTCTGCAGAAAGCAATGATCTGTATAGGACCTATTTAACCATCACCAGTGACTCCCCATGGTCCCACTGAAGTCATCTGCTCCTTTTCACATGAGAGGCCCTTGCGTGCATAAGTAGTTGCATACTTTGGCATCCTCCCCTGGCATCGTTAGAAGAGCTCAGGACTTCATGGTGGCTCCTGGATTTTGGAGAGGAGTGGTTGCTGCTGCTTTCCTGCCCAGTCCCTTGCTGCTTTTCCGTCTTTTGC
>NW_010404314.1:20331-32735 GCF_000710305.1 Buceros rhinoceros silvestris | reverse complement strand
CCTGCTTTCCAGTCTTTGCCTGGACTTGTGTGTCTCCAATGTTGCAAGATCTAACAGTGCGGTTAACTATTTGGTTCTTAAAGGAAAGTTCAAAGTGCCTAAAGGGAGGCAAAGATATTTAATGCAGTGTTAGACGATGGACTGTTCTCATCAGAGTGCAGCACTTCATTTCAGATCCCGTGCCATCTGCATGTCTTACTGTGAGCATACACTGCCATCCACAGTGAAGTCTTCATTTAGCCCAAAGCCTGTGCAGCCCTTTGGCCACTTGAGTGAAATCAGTTTCTTGTGTCAGATACTTTAAGAGGGGTCACCTGGAAGCGTAAGTGTTGTCCCAGGAGCCTGCAGGGAGGGGGACATGTTTGTCTTACATTGTGATGCTTTCCCTGAAGAAGGATGACTCGTGACCTTGTGCTCAGATACTTGTGCTGACAAGGACCAGTTGGTTTCCTCAGACAAACCAAGTTTGCTTTAAATAGTCACTACTTTTCCTGAGACGTGACTTTCTTTGTGTTTTTGTCTCTCTCTAGATATCTGAATTCTCTCATGAGAAGTTCCTCTCTGCCTTTCATGTGTAGCCCTACCTGTCCATGGGTAGCACCAGCTTAACTGATGTCCTGAAGAACATTCCTCACCATGGATAGTCCACCCAAACTGACTGGTGAAACGCTGATTGTCCATCACATTCCCCTGGTGCATTGCCAGGTCCCTGATAGACAGTGCTGCTCTGTGAGCAAAAGGACCAACGCCTTATGCCAGCCAGAGCTCAGCATTACACGGACCTCTGCGCTTCCAGACAGAGACCTTTCACAGACTGACTCCTTGGTGTACAGCAGCTTTCTCCAGACCTCCGAAACCTCATCAGAGGCCTCAGACAACAAAGAAGGCAAAGCAAGGGATTTGATTGTCCCTGGTGTCAGTAAGCGACACAACCCTTTCCTGTTGAGTGAGGGTGAAGACCTCAGCATCTTTGGGGATGACTTGGGACAAAAATCTTTCCACCTTCACAACTCACTTGTGGCTGGCAAACCTCCCTTTCATCTGCATGAGCTGGCCTTGCCCCCTTTTCACCTCCACGACTCCAACAACATCGTGAAGTCCTGGAACATGGCCAGCCGGTCTGGTGTGGTAGATGGGCAAGAGGACAAAATCAGCAGTGACGACGTCCAGAAGAGGAACAATGCGAACAGGTGCCACAAGGCTTCAGAGCGTATGGAGCTGGATGAATGCAACTGCCATCATGACAGCTCCTCCAGCTTCTCCTTCGATGGCGGTGACCAGGAGTGGAACCAAAACACAGGTGAATTGCTGAGAAATCAGGATGCCCTGCAGAGCCGCACGTGCAGCTGTTCCAGCTCAGAGCTCCAGCACTGTCGCTGCTACAGTTTGTCAAGCCAGTCTGAAGTGATTGACCAACAGATGGGCTACATCAGTGACTCTTCCTGCAACAGCTCGGATGGGGTGCTGGTGAACTTCAGTACTCTCTACAACAAAATGAATGGTCAGTCTCGATCTAACCTGAATTCAGCCAACCTGTCCTGTGACTCTTCCTTCTGCAGCCATTCAGACACAGGAGCTTTTTACCTGGATTTGCATTCATCACCCACAGAATCCAAGATGTCTTGCGAGTCACATCACCCAGAGGGTTCAGAGAAGGTGTGTGGGTGCCAGCACTCCTCCTCACCTGTCCTTGATGCTAACTGCAACTCCTACCATCTCCACTGTGAGCCTTGCGCTTCGGAGAGTTCAGACCTCACTGCCTGCTTCCAGAGCCAAGCACGGCTTGTTGTGGCTACTCAGAATTATTACAAGTTAGTCACGTGTGACTTGTCTTCCCAGTCATCCCCAAGCCCAGCAGGATCTTCCATAACTAGCTGCTCAGAAGACCAAACCAAAGGTAGCCCAGCCCAGCCCACTGAATACTATCTGTTTAGAAGGCCTGACCTGAGACAAGAAGAAAGCAATGTGGAGTGCACTGAAGAGGAGGCAAAGGGAGAATCTAGCCAGAACATGATTGAGGGTCAGGTCTATGTGAATGTGTCACCACCTAACCTCAACACAAGCCGGCAGCGCTCCAGGAGCTATGATCAGAACCTGGACAGGAGTCCCAGCAGCAGGCTGGGCTCCTTGGAGCGCATGGTGAGCTGTCCGGTCAAGCTGAGTGAAAGTCCAGCGATACCTATCCAGAGTTCTCCCCCGAAGCGAGTGACATCTTTTGCTGAACTGGCTAAAGGCCGGAAAAAAAATGGCACCTCCCCACCACTCCGGTCCAGTGGTGATTCCTCCTTGGAGTTCTCCCCTATCCCTGAGACACAGCGGGATTGCCCAGCCTTCCTTGAAGAAAGAGCTCGCCGCAGCCAGAGCCTTCCACCCATGCCCTTCATCCATGGCCTGAATCGGAGCTGTGAGGGTTTCTGTCTGAATCATGCTTTTGGGGACAACCAGGCTTTGTGTGCCACGAAAGACTCAGTCTCCGGTGAGAAGGTCCCCAGTGGGCAAGGGGCAGGTGAGCAAGCCTCTCTCTCCCTGCTGATGGAGGCAGATGCCAGCTTCTCAGGTGGCTCTGCCGGTGGCCACGGACAAAGAGATGTTAGAGCCCGAGCAGACGGTAAGGAGCCAAACTAGGCAGAATGGAGAAGTAAAAAGAAAGGCAACTTTTTGGGACATGAGGGGAGCAGCAGAGGAACCTGCATCGTGATGGGAGACCAGTGTCTGTGCAATTTGTTTCCTGGTCTACCACTCCCTGGGACAAAGCCCTTGTGTGCTTGTTTCAGACCCAGATCAGTGCAAGTGTCTTGCCCTTGTATTTCTAAAGCCTCCTGAGGTTTTGTGCAAATCTCTCACAATGTGTAAGGGAGGACACATGGCATTAGCACTTACGGTCTGTGCGTCTTGGAGGATTGTCTTCCTTCCAGGGCATTATATTCCCCCAGTCCGTGAGAATCACCTGCCTTAAGATCCTAAGACAAATGTGAAGATGCTCAGCAGTGTCATGTTCCCAGCAGATGAGCAAAAGGGAATCACTGAGGAGTTTTTAGTCTTTTCTCTTTGGAGCTACATGGAACAGAGGTGGAGAGGGAAGAGGCATAGCCAGCAGTCTGCTCTCAATGCAGGATCAAGATGCTCACACAGTCTCTGCTGGGACTTACAGAACCCTGCAGAGGTTCGAGAAGCTGTGTGTCTCTGTTGGAATATCCTGGTCATATCCTCCATAGTATGTTGAATTGCAGCAAAGGTTTCTAGGGAGCACAATTGTCACAGTTCCCTCTGCAGGAAAGCCTGTAATACATGAGCTGTTTTACACCTTGGTATTGCTGTCGCTTGTCCTGATGAGGAAGCTGCATGACAGCCCCATCAGAGGTACGGCCAGTTCTCCAGCATGGCAGGAGACTTCTATATCTGCCGTAGACAGTTCTTGCACCTGGTTCACAGGTGACAGCCTGTCTAAAGTGCCTCTGACCGGACTGCTGGAGTAGATAGCCTCTAACAGGCCAAGGACCAGAAAGTCTCCATTTAGTGCCCTGAAGATTTTTGGCAGAAGATAGGAAGAACATGTTCATTGCTATGTCAGGTGTGGGAGAGATTTTGACTTTCAGAGTGAGAGTTTTTTAGGTGTTGTCCTGTTCGTTAATTAAGTCTTGAACACGTACTTGGTATGGAATGGCAGGAAAGGCAGGTCTGTGCTGGGAGGAGGCAGCATGGGGGCAGCCCTCTTGATTGCAGAGGGAGTGCTTGGAAGGAGCAAGAGCTATTCAGGGAGGAGAGGTTCTGACAGGACCCATCAAGGCAATACATCCCCCACCTTCACTGTGCGCTGTGACATCAAGGCAGGCATTAGTGCTGTGCAGAAAGCTCCTGCCTGCAGCTGGAGATGAGGCAGAGCTGCTTTGCTCCAGCTGAGTGCAGCATGCAAGCCTCGAGCATCTGAGAAGAGACTAGAGGGAAAGAAAACCCTGCTAAAGGGAAAAAGGCCTGGCTGTAGGCAGCAGGTAACACCAGGGTTGTGCTTGGCATGGATCCTTTGTCCCAGGATTTGCTGTGGACTGGAGGAGTGGGGAGGAAGCAAGGGAGAAGGTGTCACACTGTGCTGGGATGTGGTGTGGCTGGTGATCAGGGATGCAAGTCACCCCTGTGTCTGCATCCAGGGTTGTGCATATTGTGCACTGAGTGCACAGCATGTCATGCTTCAGCTGTGCCCCTTGGGATATTGTGGTCTCGTCAGGAGCTGGAGGCATGCACGCATAGGAGATCAGACAAGCACATTCCCTTAGGACATCCCTTTCCATCATTTGCTGGAGCAGGCCTGCACTTCTGTTTCTGCTGCAATTCTGATTTGGTTTGAAACATCCTGCTTAGGTCTGGTACAGGCAGAGGGATCCAGGGAGCTGTGTGTTCCAAGTGGGGACAGTTACAGGAGAAAGAGAGGGAGGGAGGAGAGGAAGCAAGCAGCCTTTCTGACAGCACCAAGTACGATGAGAGATGCAGAGCTGCATTGCTATTGCGTGTAATGTGTGTGCTTGGTTGGGTGAGTTCTCAGCACACGTGGGAGGGAACAGTCCTTCGGGATGAGAAATCTTGCTGTACCACAGTGTGTTGGACCATGTTCAGATTTGACCACTCTACATGTGTCACTGGCCCCTAGCTCATCCTCTTCCTCCCACAACTGAGCACATTCCCTCTTGCCTGCAATCTGCAAGGCTGGTGATGGATGTCCCTCTGCCTACCTCACACTTTGTCCCCTTTCTTTCCCTGAAGGTGGTGGCACAGACAGCAAGCCTGTGGTACGCTACAGCAAGGACCAGCGTCCCACAACTCTGCCCATCCAGCCCTTTGTTTTCCAGCACCATTTCAGCAAGCCACCCAAGGCCCGTGCCCTGCACAGCCACTTTGCCTCCAGCCTTTCCCAACTCTACAGCTTGTCCAGCAACCGGTCTGCCAGCCAGCAGACCTCGTCCAATTCCCAGTCCTCAGCCTCGGGCACCTTGGCAGAGCAGGTGGCAGTGGCAGGGAGCCAAGCCCACAGCACGCTCCTGACCCAGCGTTCAGTGGATGGAGCTGCCTCCCGCAATGATGGTTGCATTAAGAAGCCTGGCCCTGAGACAACCCGGCCATCCCCCCTGGGGAGTTACTCTCCTGTGCGATGCAACGTGCCTTTCTTCCAAAGCATGGACTCCTCTTCCTCACCCACTGTGGAGAGAGCTGGAGAGAGCCAGCCCCCCAGGAGCAGGTCCTGCCCCATCTCTGCCAGCCTGCTTCCCACGAGGTCATCCCCTGCTCTCAGTGCCATGCAGCCCTCCCAAGCCACCAAAGCTGATGCTCTGAGGCAAAAGGAGAACCCCAAGCTGGTTCTTAAGAAGGAGGCACCGCTGGAGCCAAGCCCATCGCTCTCTGAGTACCGACTCCACAGTGGATCCCTCGCACCCCTCTCGGTGGGTGGTATGCCTGTGGGCAGAGTAGGAGGCCATGCAGATCCCCACTGGAGAAGTGGCAGTGAGACCAGTAGCTCTGGTCCCCTGAGCACCATGGGAATACGGCCCCTCAATGGTAGGTACCCATCCACCAGGTTGTGCTAGTCTGGAACATCTCAAGCTTCCTATAGCTATGGCTGCTTCCAGTAGTACCACCCTCTTTTATAGCCACAGCTTGGAGCAAAATTGCTTCCGGATGCTGCAGTGCCCACAGCCCCTACTGTCACTTTGCTTGCAAAGGGAAGTCCTACACTAAGAGCATGTCCCTCCACGCCTGATTCCTTCCCTGTGTCTGTGGAGTGGGCTCTCTGGGCTGCTGATCTTACAGCACCCAATGCAGATGCTTGCACCCCAAACCTGTTCCCTCTATGCCCACAGCCCAGAGGCCACCTAGGTTCCTGCCCTGCTCTGCCAGGCTGTGGCCTCTGTCTGTCTCCATGTCTGTGTGCTAACGTCCTGAAACACTGCTGGACTTTGAACTAATGTGCTGTCTCTCTTTCTCTGTCCTTCCTCTTTCTCGTCTCTCTCCCCCTTTCCCCTCCATGTCCTCCCATCTGCTCACATCTTCCCATCTGGTGCTCACTGCCTGCGACATCCTAGCAAACCATCTCTCTCCCCAAGCACTGAAGTGGCGGGAGTACAGGCGGAGGAACCCCCTGGGTCTGGACCGCATTTCAGGGCTGCCCAGCTTAACGGGCAGCCTAGACAGGAGGCAGCAAGAGCCTCGGCTGAACCGGGGAAACCCCATCTTTGAGCTCCCTGGCACTCTCAACACCAGCCATTTCCACTGCAAGCTGAACGGTGCGCACCACTTTTCTGCAGGGGATCTTGGGAGGTGACCTTGGGGCTAGGTTCAGTATCCCTCGGGGCTCAGGTTCATCCTGGCTGGAAGGATGATGCATCTGCTCACAGTGGGACCAAGAGGAAGGTGGAAATTGCCTCACTGATGGATGCAGTCTGTGTGTATCTCCCCTTCTACTTCACAAGCTGAGAGCAGTCAGGTCCAGCTCTGGGCTGGATTAAAAGGAAAATGAATGGCCCCGAGAGTCTGCTCAGACCTCAGCAAGGGCTCGTGCACCATGTCCAGCTTGTAGTTTATGTCTCACAGAGGAGCTGTGGCCCTTAGAGATCTCCTGTCTGTGCCCTGCAGTGTCTGCCCACCTGCCCCAACCCTGGCACCTTGCTAGTTGCTGGGCTGTAGCTTTCGTGGGACAGCTGGCAACACTGTAGGGCTCCACAGGTCTCTGTCTTCTCCATGCTTTGCCCTTAAGGTCTTCCCTGTCCTCCAAAACCTGTGCAGGAAGGCTGAGAGTGGCTGGCTGCTTCTGACTGAACCTTTCAGAGTACCTGGGGAGAGCAGTATGGTCAGTCTGTGGGAGGGAGAGCGTTCTTCAGGCCAGCCTCAAGTAATGGAGGAAATTCCCCAAGCTTTACACCTCACTCTACCAACCCGAACAGTTTCTCCCTCCTTTAGGGGAAGATGCCTAGAACAGAGCTGGGGAATCAACCAGATGGAAATTGAGGACCCAAAAATACTCCTGCAGAAGTCATCCCTTTGAAACAGAGGCCATCCCAGGGGGCAGGCAGAAGACGTGTAGTTAGTTGCCTGTGCATGCGTATGCATGACAAGTAAGGATTCTCTTGTGCTCTACTTTTGACCCCACTTGCTGGGGCTATCTGCAGAGCAGCCCTGAGACTCTGGTGCAGCAAGGTTTCCCTTCACAGCAGCCCGTGAGGGTGAACCTCACACAGCATCTTCCATTGCCCTTGGGCCCCCAGTCAAGCTGGAGCTAGATGTTGGGTGTGGTAGGTGTTGGGGATTGCACTGTACAGGCTCACATTGCAAACCACTTCTGGGAAAGAAATAAGCCTGTAGCCTTGCTGTCCCAGCTTGGACAGGCTGGGGTGAAGACTGCAGCTGGTGCAGATTGCTTCTGGGAAGAGCAATCAATGTGGGAGGGGCTTTGGTACAAAGACTTGGGGCTGATCCTTCTCCCCACTGTCTTGGCCCTGCAGGACAGTCTATGAGGCAACTCCAGCTTACCTACACTGACTTCTTCCCTGACTACTTCTCACTAGCAGAGAAACCCCCTGCTGAGTTCTGCCTCTCCCCAGATGGCAACACAGAGTCCATCTCCATCGACTTGCTGCAGAAGAAGGGTGAGTCTGTACATCTCTCATGGGCAAGACTATGGCTTAGCATAATGTAAGGCAAACAATACTTCCTTCTGTCTCATCTCATCTCTGTAGGCATAACAGTTTCTTTCCCTGCCCTGGCAGCTGTTTCCGTGGCAGGATCTTGTGTTCTCTGCACTGTGCAATGTGCCGCAGGGTATGTTTTAGCTGCCTGCCCCAGGAAGAGTGATTTGAAAGGATCTCAAGGCCACAAGAAAGGGCCAAGAGAGCAGGCAGAGGCAGTAGTATGATGCTATGGCAGGGCATGCTGTCACCCCTGTCTTGGTACAGAAGGGTAGACCCGTGTATCTGGGTGATGTTGCAGATATGTTAGCCTAAGATTTTGTAATACAGGTAAAAGGTCTGTTGGGTCCTACATGGGAAATTGTTTATATAAAAGGGAGGGAGAGAGGATTCCAAAGCAGGACATGATGTGGCTGTGATGAAACTCATGCTAGAGGCAGGGAACAGGGTTGTTAACAGCTGACTCTCCAAGGGATGTGCAGAAAGGTTCCCAAGCCTTTGCCGGCTATATATTGGGGATTGCCAGGTGGCGGCTTTCCTCTCTGTTCCACTTCTGCTCTTGCCTCATGCGGATGCAGATGTCCACCACTGGTTTGTTACTGAAAGTCGTTACACAACTTGCCAATTGCATGGCTTCTGTCCTGCCACCCTGCAGGAGCAAAGCAGTGAAAGACTCATTGCTGCAGACCCGATCTCTGCTCCCTCAAGGGATGGTGTGTGGAGGTGACAGTCCATGTCCCTTGGGAATACTGACAGGGTAACTTCAGCCACTTCTAAGGGTTGTCGTAGTGGCTGATAGGTGACTGTTGGAACCAGTAGGGATAGATTTGGTGAAGGTTTAGGTGGGGCATTGCATGTTTATGGCAGAGAGGACACATGCTGACATGGACTTGAAATGTCCCTACCTGATTTCTTTGTGAAGTGGTTGCTCAGTGTCTGTCCTAGAAGCCCCTCAGGCAGCTCTCTGACTTGTTCTTTCCCTCTAGGTCTGGTGAAAGCAATCAACACTGCTGTGGACCTGATTGTGGCTCACTTTGGAACCAGCAGGGACCCAGGGGTGAAGGTATGCTTTGCTTTCAACATCATGAGTGACACGGAGAGGATGGAGAAAGATTAAGTCTCCATTCTCTTCTAGTCGAAAGCTACAGGGTGTCCAATGAAGGTAGTAGTAC
Source organism: Buceros rhinoceros silvestris (assembly GCF_000710305.1). Lineage (NCBI taxonomy): Eukaryota > Metazoa > Chordata > Aves > Bucerotiformes > Bucerotidae > Buceros > Buceros rhinoceros. The sequence continues at coordinate 23,896 of NW_010404314.1, read as the reverse complement.
CAAGAACAAACCACAGTTAACGGTACACTATGCAGCAGGTAGCAAGTCTGTGACAATTCTTACTGCATGGTACTGGAGATGCTAAAAGAGTATGTGGATTTAAGGGAAGATCAGAAAAACACAGGGGAGAGAAATTCATTGAGTTCTACTAAACACGTAGGAATAACGTCCAGCTTAGGTTGTCTCTGAGCTGAAGGTAGTTGTAGGCTCTGGGAGTATTAAGGGCAAGTATTATGTAAGTTTGCTCTGTTTTGACTTTTTCTCACGTGCTTATTCAGGGTGCTTTATAAGAAAGAATTCCAATCTGATGTATTACACCTGGTTTTATCCGTTCAGTGGAGAGTTGTGTCTTCCTCCTGTACAGGTCTGTTCTGTCCTGACCTGGACACAACGCAGTGTCCGCAGTCCCTTGATGTGTAACAGGGCTTCATAATGATAAAAATGTGCATCAGTCATTGCCAGTCTCGGGCAGGTGGGCATCCCCTGTAGACCTCACTGTGAACGTGCTAGATTCAGAGTGTCTCTAGGTTGTTGGTGGGGCTGGCTGTCTTTAGGCCTATGCTCTCCTCATCTCCCATTTCTGGAATAACACAGAGGCAGAGTGGGTTTGATTCTGCTTGTACCAGGGCAGTGTTTGCAGTCCTGTGACACCCAGCATGTTTGTGATGCCTTCTTTCAATACTGAATGCTGTGCTTCAGCCAGGGGGCTCTGAGGAAGCAATGTGACACTATTTGGACTGGACAACTGCCCTGGAGTACCATCCCCAAGAAGAAACTTGACTGGGACAGATTCCAAGCCCATTCAATCTTATCTCAGAGCCCAGGATAATTTGCTCCTAATTACAGTTGTTGCTGATGCTGAGATTGCTGTGCAGTAACCAGAGCTGTTGAGATTCCTACAGCTTTTTAAGGCTTCGCTGTGTATTTCCTGTTCTTGCAGTTGTTGGTTTGGGGAATAATTGCAACATTCCCTCATTGCTTTACTTGCCAGACAATGCTATGGTTTTGACCCGGGGTTTCATTATGCATCAGTGCGCCAAGGACTGAGCATTCACCTGTCAAAAGGCAGCACCCATCCCTGATGCTCCCAGGCTCAGTGGCTCTGACAGGATTATTCCTGACCCAGAAGTTCAGCCTCAGTTCAAGGCCTTTGTGGACCCATGCCAAGTGGCCAGTATAATTCCAGCTCAGCTGTGGTGAACACAACTACGTGTCATCACCAACATGATGTGCAAGGCCTGGGGCTGACCCCTTTGGATAGACCCCTTGGGAGCTCAAAGACTGTATGCAGCAGAATATGTCCGTGCTCTGCTGATGCTGGACTCTTACGTGCTTTCTCACCTCCACTCGAGCCCTGCCCATCCTGTTTATTTATAGTAATCCCTAGGAATTATCGCTTGGTATGTCACTGAGTTAATTGTTCCTTAACCCTCGGTGTTGGTAGTTCCTATATGGCTTGCTGCTTCCTGCTTCAAAAATAGCCACAAGAAAATCTACAGCAGCAGAAAAAGCCCCTACTCCTTTCTTCCTCCAGCAGGACAGCTTAGGCAGAACCAGGCATCCCTTCTAACTGGGATATCCTCTTCCCAAGCTGTTGTCTCATCCCATCCTGGGGCACACCTTTCAGGGAGCAGTCCAGAACTGGTATATGAGGCAGCAGGGGTGAAGCCTGCGTGTTCAAGGAGCTGCTGAGCATCGTTGTAGCCTGGAGATTGCCTGCTGAGTGCCTGCAGTAGGCAAGCGGGGCTAGATTGTTTGCATGCATCTGTACCTTGTAGAGCAGCTGCCAACACTCTCTCTGTTGCCTGTTGTCCCTTAGGCCAAACTTGGGAACAGCTCTGTGAGCCCTAATGTGGGGCATCTCATCCTGAAATACCTGTGTCCTGCTGTCCGGGACATTCTGAGTGACGGGCTGAAGGCTTATGTGCTGGACATGATCATTGGCCAGAGGAGGAACATTCCCTGGAGCGTGGTGGAGGCATCTACCCAGCTAGGTACGGAAAGCATGCTGGTGCCCCTTGCTCTGCGGGACTCCTGTGTTGTGGCTGGGAGGTGCTGGGGAAGGCTGACTGTAAGGATGGGAATGCAGAATAATAATACCCATCTCCCTGCACAGAACAGGTGCATCTTGACCTTTTCTTGCAAGATGAGAGAGCCACTGCTCTATTCTGCCCAAATATTTGTTGTAATTTCCACTGAAATTTCCAAATTCTGCTGAAACAGGCTTTAGTAATGAAAAACAAATACAAAATCCCAAAATAACACCCCTTTCCGCCCTCTAAGTTTCCAAGTGTTTCTAGACCTTCATCTTTAGCTCTGCACAGCTACTGTTCAAGGCAGAGTTGTGTTCTAGCCTGGTCTATAAGAAAATTTGCACTTACAGCTCACTTGGCTCAAACATGCCCAGAACACCTGCACCCTCTGCTAGTACCGATCGGCACCCTGGATTGTGGCAGGGGCTACCACCCAGGGTGACCTCTTTCTGAGGTTACAGATGGCAAGACCACACTGATTTCTGCATCATGAAGAGCCTACATCCAGGGCTGGGAAGCCTTCTAGCTCGTTTGTGGCAAATCTCCATCTCTGTGTTTGCAGACACCCCAAATTAAAACAGAATACTGCAGTACATGGTTAACCTGCTGATTTTGAGCTAGGGAATGTCATTGTCCTTGAAGACAGGTCCTTGCGGTGTTCAAACACTCCCAGAGTTTTGGAGTGGCAGTTTGGGACAGGCCACAACCATCCCCTCTGTGGAGTCTAATTGCTGGGATGGAGTGAGCTCATCTTCATGTTTGGTGGAGGGGCAATGCACATACAGGCATGGTTTTGCCCTGATGCTCCTTCTTGTGGTGCCATTTTGGCTTTGCTGACCACAACTAATTTCAGTGTTTTGTCTCTCTCCACAGGCCCCTCTACCAAGTTGCTGCACAGCCTCTATAGCAAGATCAGCCAGTACACAGAGCTCACCAACCACACCATGAGGTTCAACGCATTCATCTTTGGCCTCCTCAAGTAAGTAGGCTCCCTGGGCTGGCTGCATGTCACTGTCCAGAGCTGGCAGCAGGTGCTGGTCCTTGCCTGCAGGCAGGCACAGTTGCCAATGAAAAGGCTTAAGACACCTGGGAACTTGCTGCCTAGCTGTAGGAGAGGGAAGAAAAACGCTGTGAGCCTCAGGGAATTCCGTAAGGATGAAAACCTGCCCTACGGGGCCAGGACTGAGAAGGAATGACTGTAGCCCACTGAAGAACATTGTCAGCTTGTTTTAGCCCCAACGGATTAGGTGGTTGGAGTCTGTTGGTTAGGGTTCATACAAGGTTAGACAGAACATATGCATAAATCACTCCTGAAAAAATCCTGCTTAAATCACTGCTTCCTGAAGCTGCAGTGAATGGCATGAGGCTCTGAAGAGGAAATTGTCCCTGTCCAGGACTCAAGGCTGGCCCTTCAAGGCAGGACAAGGAGTGTGCACATTATACTCAATCTTAAACAAATGAAGGCAGTGATTTTCTTTTTTTTTTTTTTTTTTTTTGTTGGTGTGGGGGGGATTATTGGAGGGGGGGTATTT